>NW_021940535.1:24749231-24844633 GCF_001715985.3 Manacus vitellinus | reverse complement strand
CACGACATCTCATTACTTAATATCTTTCTTATATTGCAGTGCCCAAAACTGCACATAATATTCAAGGTGAGGCCACCCCAGCGCAGAGCAGAGCGAGACAATCCCTCCCTCGACCAGCTGGCAATGCTTTGCCTGATGCCCCCCAGGACACAGTTGGCCCTCCTGGCTGCCAGGGCACTGCTGACTCATAGTCAACTTGCTGTCAACCAGGACCCCCAGGTCCTGTCCGTGGCACTGTTTTCCAGCATCTCATCCCCCAGTCTGTATATACATCCAGGGTTGCCCCATCCTAAGGGCAGAATCTGGTACCTCCTCTTGTTGAACTTCAAATGGTTATTGGAAGACTTGAGAGGTAACTGATTTAGATGGTTGTGATGATTATTAATTAAATAGCACACCACCAAGAAACTACTAATTCTCTAAACTACTATTTATCTGAAAAACACACCTATATTACTAGAAGTATTGTCACCATTGCACTGCTGTGGAAAACCCTTGCAATTCACACACAGAAACTATTCTTTTCCTTTCTTCATTTAGTGTTAGGTTGCAAGCCTGTTCCTGCTTAATTCTCCCTATTATGTCATGGCATGCACTTGATGGGGAGTCCAGTGGGTTGTCTAAGGAGTTCTCCCCAGCATTCCATGGGACTGGAATGCGCAGATCTCCTGCACTAGCACCGGGGTCATCTGTTCTCCCACTGTTAGAAGATATCACCCCCCTCTATTCTCTACTCAGTACAACTTGTTCTTTTTCTTAATCTTTTTTCACCACCCTAAATACCATCCTGCTGTTGCGTTTTCCTCATTAGTCTCAGTTCTGCTATGTGCATATCTAAATACAGTTTCCAACACCTTAACTGGGGCAAACAGCCCATTCTGGTGTTACTGATGCATTTACCCAGGTACAAGAGACCTTGCATCCCAAAACTACTTCCCAGTTATTCTGTTCATGGTGGTTAGACTTAAATAACCTGTTCCACTCTCCAGATATTGTAATTCTACTTTAGCCTTTCCTTCCATATATAACTCTAATGAAGCACATGTAGTTTCTTACCTTATGCACTTATAGTTTATAGACTTGAGCAAGTGAATAATATGTTTTTCTGCTCACATAATACTTCTGCCATTTTACAGTTTGCATGGTCCTTCTAGTTCCAATTGGATGCCTTAGCTGATTATAGGATTTACTGATTAGTGGGATCTCTAGCTTGCAGTAATTTTGTTACATGTTTTAACATGTTGTGTCTCATTAGTCATTTGTCCATTTTCCTTCATCACAAAGAGGAAGTCTGAGAGTGAGAAACTTAAGTCAGTGCTGGTTTCCAGCAGATAATATGAAGATGTTGTTACCTAAGTTCAACATCTTGTTTCGGTCTCTGCCTTTTGCCAATTGTTAGCCAAAAATCAATGATCCTGTTCAAAGTCGGTGTGGGACAGAAAAAATCTCACGTTTTCACCACAGAGTTGCCTTTGCACTTCCGTAGGAGCCTGGGGGCAAGGATGCTCCAAAGCCATGGTTTCCTGGTTGAGAATTATTTAAAAAAATCTCTGGAGTTTCTTAAGGAATTAAAGAAAAGAAAAAAATCCCATGAGATTTGCCTCTCACCTGTTAAGGGTCAACATAGATTCTTTGAAATTGGAAGGGTTGATCCATAGTTTTTAGAGGCATTATAGTTACCTTAAATTCTGGCTTTTGCTGAGGTAAAGAACTTAGGCCACTTTTGTTTTACAGACTGGGAATGTCTTTTTTTCATTTGCTTCTTTTATAGGCAGTACATCTCCATGCCTGAAGAAGCACAATTATTTCTTCTTAAAGTGTTTTTCTGGTGGTGGTCCCAATGAGTTTGGTCCAAACTCTAAGCCCTTTTTCAATATATATTTTTTTTCTTATTTATTCAGTAACATTCAACTTCTATTTGCACAGATAAATATATATATATATATGCTTTGCATATGAGGCATTGATTAGCCCTGTAAAAATGACGTTTTTCATCCAGACTTCTCAGTCATAACAAATGCTTCAAACTGTATTGAAATAGATACACAGAAAGCTTTCAAATTTCTTTCTTTTGAAGTTTGTCTTATTTTAATGACATTTTTCTTATGAAAACCAAAAGATTCTGGAGTGAATTTGATCATGTAGAGTTGTATATAAGAAACAAAATGTTAAATGTGTCTAATTCATTACAGAGGCTGTATTTATTACTTTCTAATATATTTCCTCAGAAATAAGAAGCTGATGAGGAGAGCAGCGCAAAGTGGACACACAGAGCAGCAGGACATGGATTTTTATCTTTGATGGGGCAGAAGTGTATGTTTTCATTTCAACATGAAAAGATAAAATATATTCTCCGCTGTCTCCTTTTTGAGAGGTCCCATGAAATGTCTGTGGCTCAGGGTACTTACAAGGATATGGCTGTACTCTGAATGTATTTCATACCACAAAAAGAAGACAAGGCTCCTTGTACTTGGGGAAGTGGCTACGCAGGAATAGCCAGGCTTTACTTTCAGATGCAGCAAAATATCATGGCTCATACCAAATTTGTGTTATTACTTAACATACTAATACTGACTCTTCAGTTCAGTGAGTCTCACCACGTATTATATAACTACAAATCATGTATAGATTGTAACCTGTACTTGTGGCTCAGCATAAAAACTCTGTGACAATACAACACAAAAATCCTAAAAGAATAAGCCAGTTACTAAATGAACTATCATTGAAAAACATTATATTTAAGGCCATCAGTTCTACATTCATTTCAGTCACTTCTGCTTCTCTCAGTTCATCTCTCCAGAAACTGTCAGACATGTTTTAAAACAAGTGAACATGTATTCTTTTAGTCATTCTGCTAAGACAAAGTTTGGTTCAAGTTTTTGATGTTTTGTGATGCTACAGCATTTTTCCAATGAGAAAGTGCAGAAAGAGACATACTTTTCTATCTATGTTTAGTGACTACCAGTTAGACTTTAAAACTATCTGACTAAAATAGTGTGAACAAATAATGCACAATTAATCCTTTATGTCAGCTACTCTATAGCTGCAATGACTCTTAGCTAGTATTATTGTATCAACACTTTTCACATCATTTCATAATTAAAAAAGAGAGAGTTAACAGCAGTGTTCTAAACAGCAGTATTCTAAACATCTGGTTATTTTGAAGTGTTGGTAGTTTTTTAGTCCCTCCCACCTCTAGACAAGTTCATGCTAGTTTAGTTAGGATGATCTACTTCTTTGTATGAAAGAAAGGATAGAAATATAAATTTATCCATAAGAAAATACATGGCACATGATTCTTTTTGAAAAAGTCAACATCATGCTGAACTGAGTAGCTGTTACTGGAATTCTGAATTGTTTTAGCTGAATCTGGATGTGACGCCATGACTCTGCCTCCTTACTGTAGAAGTCTGTGGTATTCATCTTCTTAATTATGCATTTCTCATTGTGTGTTTTGAAGGTGGGCGTGAAGATCTTCCTACCACAGGAGCCCTACTTTGCTTATGTGGCAAAGCAGAATTCTTTTTAGAAACAGAGGAGTGATGGAGACACTTTTAACATGCAAAGCAAAAGATCTGAGGCTGGGCTGAGCTGCTCCTCAGGGAGTACTTACAAGGGTAGCTGAAAGGTTTAGTGACCACAGGTGATGCAGGCGTAGTTTAAGGTGTCTTACAACTTTCAAAGTAGTCTCTGAGAATAAAATACTAATTTTAAGAGGTCATAGAATTTTATATCTATGTTGCTCAATTAACAACAGTAAATGGTAAGTCAGTACTCCAAGAAATGGAATCTGGCTCAGTCATTTGACTTAGATTACTTGTGGTTTTCATCAAAAGATGAAAAAAAAGACACTTGCCCAGGAGTGTCAAGTTCATTACAGATATGAACAGTGAAAACTCTAGTGAGGTCATTTGGCTTAGTTAAAACATAAAGTAATATAGCCTGTAGTGCTTAGAAAATTTCTAATCTGTGTCTAAATAACTTTAAAACCCTATTTAGAATAAATAAAACACAAACAATATGTTCTCTCTTGCTTTCCTTTTGAATTAGGCTAGAAGGCCTTACTGGGTCCATATGGCGTGTGCACAGTTAGGGATCTCTCAGCTGATTGAGAATGAACAACTGTTACTGTTATGGTCTATTATGGTGTAAAACTATTCAAAGTCCTTAAAGGGCTAGATGTTACTCTTCCTAAACAGGGATCTTAAAATTATGCCAAATTTGATATCTGCAAATTGTTCTGTGTTTCTCACTTTTTTTCTCTCTGCGAAGGCACATGTTTGAAGAGAGAAAAAGTGTTTCTTCCTCTTATTCAGTAACTGGCAAATGCCAATACAGAGAGTGAATTAAACACATAAGATGTGAACACCCAAGGTGTAAGACAGCTGTGTGCAAAAGATACAGTCTCAGGCCCAGGTGCCGAGAGCACAAGAGGTGCCATTATTTTCTGCTCAGACTCTCCACTGGACTTCGTTTTATCTTTCGTGAGAATCATACTCTATACTTCAGGCAGTTATGTAAACACCATTTTTTTAATTACTATTTTAGATATATTTTTAGCTAATTTTGGAAATAAACATAAAAGGAGTGAAAAAGATCTCAGCACTTGAAGGTTATGATCAGTGACTATTTTGGAAAGAAAAGTGTTCATGGTCAAACAAATAGAGAGTTAGTGAAAAATAATTAGTGTACTTTGCCCTTTGGGGCATTGCTTTTAAACCTTACCCAGTTTACCTGGCTCTTGGTATTCTGCTGCTGACATCAAATGGATATTTTATGGCTAGTTACCTGGACTGTCTCATAGGTATATATCTCCCAGAAGAAGCTAACCACATAACAGCAGACTAGTAAAACCATCAAGCCATTTATCAAGTATCTCCAAATACCTGCTGGCTTTTGTAGTAAAATTGCAGTTGCAATCACCATAACTCCCAGAGAGCTGCAGAGCCTGCTTCTTGTTTGGATGGCAAAAAGGGTGACTAACTCTTTTCTGTCACTGTTGTAATTGAAGCACATTTGCAATAGGATTTTAAAAATTATTTTAAAAATTGTGTGTGTGTGTGTGTTATATTATATAATCTATATATATTTATTGCCAATTTATAACCTTCGGATCCAAACCTCACTTAGTGTATGCTTAAACCAGTGATGCTGGATTGATATACAGAGATTCTGTGCATCTGGCCTATAACTAATAGTCATGTGAGTTGTATATCTGTTTTATAGGCAGAAAGTTTAAGTGGAAGATTTTGAAGGTAGCCTCTGATGTTGAATGAATCACCCACAGATACATGGTGCTATTCTAGAGGGGCTGTAGCTCCTTCCTTACCCTTCCCAATTCAGTGTGCTCACTTTGTGTCCTGTGATGCTGAGATGCTTGGTGAAATATTGCTTCTGCTGCTTTAAGCCCAGAAATGGTGGCAGGGTGCTCACCTATAGGAAGCCCAGCCAAGGTTTTCCAGTTGAGCGTTTGTCATTACATGCCACAATACCTATACTAGCATGTGTTGTGTCATCCTTAAAAGAAAGAGTGTTGATCATCCCAGCCCCTTTTCTTTTTCTTTTTTCCATTGTCACTTTCTCCAAGTGTCATTTCTTGGACACAACATATTTTCTCCAAGAAAATGACACCATGTTTATTTTAATTCAGAATGGCAAGACATCTCTGGTCAAGAAGCAAATTCAAGGTGGGATTTCACAAGACAGCTAAGCCATGCTCTGACAATGAAAGCAGCCACTTCAACTCACTGAATCAGTAGAAAACTAATTTAGGAAAACAGGGGATTGGTTTTCTTTCAGGTCAGTAAATTTCAGATGTTTGTCAGAGAATTGTGAAGGAGAGAGAAGCCATTTAGCCCTTTAAGGAACAACGACTCATTTAGCTGGTCAGCTGGAAATCTCCTCCTTGAGTCTTAAAGATTAAAGTTAAATCTATCCAAAACTCTTGAAAGGCATTGAAGAGGAGACTGGCAGTAAAAGTCAACATACCCCACTGACACTGTGTTCACTAATGAGATCTGTCTAACAATTGACTCTAACAGTAGGAATTTGGGGCACCTTGGTAAGATGCAACAGCCAGGTTTATAAGCAGTATAGAAAGAGCAACATTTCTGATTTCTTAAGTCTGTTAAGCACACTGGGTTTAGTCTCTTTTTGTTTGGAGTAGTTTGGTTGTTGTTTTTTTTTTCAAATTTGCAGCTGTCTTTTATGAATAACTGTGTTGTCTAGTTTGGAGTTACATGAATGTGTGCTTTCATTTGAATTTGACCTTGAATTGCCTTGAATGAAGTGTAATTTCCTGGTAAGTAAACAGCAGGAGAGCATTCTGTATATAACAGTACTGGAGCACCCTGGGTCCCTCCAGAGGATCTGTAAAGTGAGAGCGCTATTCCAGCTGCATGGACCAGTTAAAGATGTGGTACCACAGTTGTCTGAAAGAAGTTTTTGCAATAGAAGGTGGTGACCACAAAAATAATTCAACTTGTAGCAAGACAGTAAGATGCATATTTGGACTTCAGGTCTCCTCCAGAAATAACTCACAGCTCTTGGTGAAACAGGCAGCTCTGGAAGGAGCTTGAATTTGGTAATCCTGATAATTTATATTGCCAGTTATATGAGCTCTGACAAGTAAGTAATGGGAGCAGACACACTGATAGTGCTCAAAACTAGGCCTTGACTCAGGAAAATATTGACTACTCTTTGTGCAACATCATAGTAGGAGCCAATGTAATAAATAGCTGGTGCAATGACTGGGGCTAGAACACACGAGTTTCAGTTCCTTATTTCATGTTATTTCCCTTCATTTGTCTGGTGCAGTCAATCATGAATATTCATATGTGTACAGTCCTTGTTTGCAAGAGAACTAAGTCCATGGTTCTCAAACCGCTGTTGCAGAATCAGATGGCTAATGACATTAAAACAGTCATGATCAAAGGGACTATGACAGTTGTAAATTAGTGGACATCTGTGACCTTTCAGGATAGATGAAAAGCATCTCTGTGCCCTTTACAGTTGAATTCTGTGGTTACCTCAAGGAGATCCTGACAAGTGCTTTTTGCTCTGACTTCATGCAATGCTTACCATAACAATACTGATGCTGCCTGTTTCTGGATCAATTACTACAAATAGCACAGTAATAAAACCCCTTAAATACATTGGTGTAAATTATCTCCTGACCTTCAACTGTGCCCAGTCAGCATCAGACTACAGATCTCCACGGTACGGCTTTTTCACTGTTTACATCAATAACCAAGATGTCTCAAAGAAGTAGAAGGAGGTGCAGATGTAACAGAAGAGTAATGAAAGACAAAGACAGGGTTATTGCATTTTGCCTTCAAAGTAATCTTAATGCCTCTTGATGTTAATAGGACAGTGAAAGGGGGAAAAGTAAACCAGTCTGTAAACAAAACAAAACCAACCAAGCCAACCAACCTAAAGCTAACAAACAAACAAGAAAATCACTCAATGATGAGAATAGAAAAAAAGGGACAGAATTTTGAAGACTGAGACTTTGAATGACATATTAATCCCATTAATGCCATTTGAATGTTTGAACTCTTTAATTTCTGTAGCTGCTTAAAACTTTTGAACTTTCCTATGATCCTTTCCTACATTAATTAAGCTAATTAAAAATAGAAGTACAGGCAAGTACTATGCAAGCTAGACTATGATTACTGTATTCTGCTAAGAAATGATTGATTTTTCTGAGGAGAGTACTAACTACAAAGGAATATTTTCCAGAACTGTGTATGAACCAAACTAGGGTAGAAAAAGGAATCCACATTTTTCTATTATTGCATTAATGTAGGGAAACTTTGAGGCTTCTTCCACTAAATGAAACACAGAAATGAGAAATAACTCCAGACTGATGAAGAATCACTCTGTTTTTTATTAGTCTGCGACTTGAGACAATGGCTGACATCAATGTTTGTTTCCTTTTAAGTCATGTTGTTTTGTAAAATTTTGGTAAGCCATAACTAATGACATCATACTCTCTAACTAACCTCAGCAATTATTTCTCTGCCTGTTACTCTGTACTGTGCATTTGTGTAAGCACTTTTGTACCCGTTATAATCTTAGTCACGTGCTACCAGTATTTCAATAACCACCTCCCACAAAAATGTTTCTTTGTGCTGTATACCAAGTGCTGCACCCTTGTGATGCACAGAAAAGGAGGGGGAATAGGAGGGAAGATAAAATTTAGAATTCTAAGTTCCTGCTGGTTTGTGGTATAGGCCATTTTGTATAGGTAAGTACAGGGAAATAGTGTGGGGTTTGGAGGGGTAATTTAGCAGTTTGCAAGACTACAGTCCTAAAAGTGTAGTGCTTGGTGACATAAAATGATCAGAATACAGGTGACTGTGGCTATATAGCTAAGATATTTTAATAGGTACAGTGAAAACTATTATTGCTGCACATAATGAAGAGCCAGAGCACCCTTAGCTTATAAACATCTTTTAATGAGCTTCCTTCTGCCTTAGTCAGAAAAAGAGAGACCTAGCAGCACTATTCTAAGTTAATGGGTATCCCTGAGGACAAAAATAATTGGACTTGAGGGAAAAATTAATGCAAAGCCAGTACCTTATTTGGAGACTTGTGGGTGTGTTCACATTCTCATTTAGATTATATAGCCTGGGATGCTATTTGCCTATACTCAGTGATATGTGTTTTGAAAGAACCAGTCTCCTAGAGAGAGCTCATCTGAAATAATACAGTTACAAGAAAGCTGTTCATTTTGGGAAAGGTGAAATATGAAATTATATTTTAATCAAGAGTGGTCAAAAATCTCACTGCTGCCCATTCTGGAGATGTACTTGACATTATACGGAAAAGACTCTTGGATTATTTTGCCTTTTCTCAAGACAAACTTGCTGATTTGTTATTACACTGTCTCACGTGTTACTTGCTATTACAGTTACTGGCTATTACGCACAGACAGAGGGACTCCTCTATTAGTGTCTTTGTCTGATAGAGATATTTCCCAGATTTTATTTTTACTGGCCACACTTAACATTGCAAAGGCTGAAATAAAAGAATTAAAGCAGTCAGGGTTTCTACAAAAACATCTTGTCTTAGGGGTCTGCTGTTATATAAATAAAAACATCTCTTACATAGGTAATCTTACAGCTGATCACACTTTATGGCCTGCAGTTGCCATACAGCCTAGCTCCTCTCTCCTAAAGGTTCATCCCACATCTGCATATGGTGGGGTATCAACGACCTCTCCTGTGAGTGCACCACCAGTCAGGTGTAGTGTACTTTCTCCAGTGCAGTGAGACGCATAGATCCCATGTGCAGAGGATGCCCATACTTTGGTTAGGTGATGAATATGTGTCTGGTTTTATGACAGAAAACTGCCACACTTTGCATAGCCTGCAAATCCTTCTGGAAACACCTGTGAACCTTGCTGCAGCCAAAACACCAGTATTGCTTAATATACAGCTTCAGGATGATCCAGATAACTGTAAAGTTAGCAGTGCTCAATGGATAAGGCCTGAACAAAGGTTTAGAAAAATCCTGGACATAGCCTTTGAGTGACCTTGAAAAAAGGCTTTTCTAACTTCACTTTGCTTCTTGTGCTTTTTCTCGCTATCTGTTGTTGGAGATTGCTGCACAATAAATCTTCAGAACCAGTCATTGATGTTGTACAAATAGATAAAAATAATAATCATCTGAGTAAAAATAACCTCTCTTTTTCCTCTCTCTCCTCTTTTACCTTCCTCTCCTCTCCAGACATACTTTAAATTAGAGAAAAATAAACTGAAGATGGCTTGAAATGTGTTTATTGGTTGTTAATATCTTGTAGCTGTTTTAATTTCTGTGTCTTCCACATCCTGAATTTTGTTATATTTTTCCTTCTCTGGTGAACTGACCTGACACAAATTTCTATAGGAATGTAATAGTCCATCAACATTGTTCTTGCTGTCTGGAGGCCTCCAGGTGAAGGGACCTGTTTGGATGTATGAAAATGGAGCTTCTGACCTAAAGCCTTTAATGATGCTTACAGGCAAATGCAGCCAATTCAGATTTCTGTTTCTATGAGATAATCCCCTGGCATTAATGACTGAGGTCTGTAATTTATTCAACAAAATGTCCCAACTCCTTCTTTCTGGGGCTTCAGAGCTTTGGGATTTTTTCATCTATTTTTTTTAGATTTGATAATCCTATTTAACCCTCCTGCAAATGGGACCCCAGGGAGAGCTTTTCAGTTACACACAATTAGTTTTATAGCAGCATTATTAAATCATCCATTAGCTGTTTGGTTTTTTTAAAATGCCATTGTTAATAGCAATAAAGGCTTTTGCATGAAGAATAAAGAGTGGTATTATATGAAATGGTTTCAGACTCTAATAATAACTTTTCATACTTGTAAGTAGAATTAAGAAATGAGCTTTCTCATCTAAGATTTTGTTTAAAATCTGCCACTCCTTTTCCCCCCTCATCCTTTCTCCTCTTCCTATTTTTTTTTTCCCTCAGATGCATAAAATAAGACTACGCTGGATCCTGAGAAACAAGAAAGGTCGTGGGGCAGGGCCACTCCTGAGGGCTCTGGCTAGCCTGATGTATCCTTGACTAAGGTTGAGGATCGTGCTCCCCCATCACCACCCCCGTTGCCAGAGGCAGCAGGTCAGAGGATCACGGCTCAGTCCAATCAGCTGTTCTTGGAACTTGAGGCCACAAAGGAGGAGTGGGGAAATGGCTGTTGATGAATAAATTGAGGAAGTATTGCCTGGGCTGTGGCAGAGGGCAGGCCAATGTCAAAGGAGCTTGCCAGGGTGTGTGAGGACCTTGTGAGTCTCATGTTTGTAAGAGTGCTTGGAGGGCTGGGTGAGAGCAGGCACCTGCCCCCTTCATACTCACAGTCTCCAGAGGAGATGGTGAGAAACAAAGTGAGTGCAGGGTTGTATTTCTCCTTGCTGCATTTTCAGTATCCTATTCTGTGTTATACGGACCCAGTGGCTATAGACAAACCACCACATCCACAAGGCATGTTTTTTCCATAAATTTGACTAGCTTTCTTTTGTACCTATGTATGCTTTTGTCTTGGAAAATATCCTGTAACAACACATTCCCCAGTTCCTCACTCTGTGAAAAGGTACTTTTGTTTATTTTTAAACCCATTGCCTGATAACTTCGTTGTTATGAGACAGGCTGAGAAGTCAGTTGCTTATTCACTTCCTCCCTGTCACTCCTGATTTCTATTGTTCTCGGGGTATTGTATTTGACAAGGCTCTATTTTAGATCTTGTTCTGAATTTAACACAACTGTAATGTTTAAAGCTCTGATGTTATGAAGTGAAGCTGGATGTACTTCATCTTTGTCTACTCTCCTGGGACTATTGTGCTGCCATCCCTATTCCTGGCAGGCCACTTCATTTACATTTTAAAACCTGGGATTTAGAACTGATATGTAAAGTAACCTTCCAGTTCATATCATAACGCCTGCTACCTAGTTTTAAATTTAAATCCTAACCATAGATTTAGGATTCAAAATATAGACTGTATTCCTGTCAAATTTATACAGAAAGGATCAGTTACAGTAAGTAACAATTTGATCTGAGAAAACTGAATTAAACATTCAATTAAAAGCCAATCGGCATGATTATTTCTTTCTCCTGAAGGTTCAGAAGTTTGTGTTAGTCCTGACTGGCCTTTTCAAATGAGGATTTGTCTTTTTGAACTTACCGTCACAATTCTCCAACAAAAAAGAGAAAATTTGAGAGTTTATTTTTGTGAAGAGGCCTGGTTTCCTCAGCAAGGTCCACAGACCACCCTCTTCTCATGAATGAATTCGTTCTGGTTTTGGAACCAATATAAGCAAATTACTTTTGCTTATGAACATGCTAAAAGGAGTGTACATTCACCTTTTTAACATACAGGATTTTTAAATGAAGAGAAATGTGTGCAAAGACATTGCTTATTTCCTGGTATTTACAGAACCACAATTCCCCCCCCCCCATGGTCATCTTCCTCTTCTCTTCTTAGTCTTACAAAACTAAATTAAAATTCATGAAGGATTCCAGTGGACAATATAATTTTTTTTAATTTTGTTTAAAAATATATACTGTAAGCTAAAAAAATAGATAATTATATATATACACATTGGCAAGAAATAGAGAATGTCACTTTTTTCACTAAGAATAATCATAGGTTATTTGAATATCCCATAGTGTCAGTAGATACTTATTGGCAGCAGAACTATCAAGAACAGTGATTATCAGCCACAGTAGACTAACATTTGTTTTACATATTTACAATTGTTCTAGGACCTTGACAGAGAATTTAATGGTTGGTCTCAACTAATGTACAGAATACCATTCACAACATTCTATTCCTGGAGGTGGTGGGAAATACAACCACCCTATTTCATTGTCTTTTCACAGGCATTTTTTGTATCTATGACACAAACAAAAAAAACCAGCGTAGCTTTATATTCCTATTTGGTACAGCTGTCCATAGCTGAACAAGCGACTAGATGATGAAAAAGTAGGATCACTGGGTTTAGCTGGGAACACAGCATTGCCATCTGCAGTTCTAAACAATTGCCTTTATTATTGGGTAGGTCATTGTCAGCTGGATCACTTAATGAGTCCGGAGATACTTTAGGAGTAGGTCTTTAGAGTCAGCTCCACACAACAAAATTAAGTTGCTTCTTTGGAGCTGCTTAATGTTTGTTTTCCACAGAGCTTAGGTTTACAGGAAGGATTTGTGTAAATCAGTCTTTTTCACAAAAACATTACTTAATAAACACTCGCATATTTCTCCCCATTTTTCTGTTCTCAGTAGGAAGAAGGATGGCTGATGCCTCCTCCCCTTTTCTTTCCTGGGCAATTCCACTAAGAATGCCCCATAACATGCAGTTTGGTCTCGGCATCCAGACTACTGCCTGGAGACTGGCTTGGGGAGTTGCTCTTTACTTACACTTTAAAAGAAACTTTCTTTTCCTTTTCTAAACCTGTGCTTTCCAAAAGAAGCAAGTGAAACCTAAGGAACTCAACCCTTCCCCAAAGCCAACTGAAGGACTGGAACTTCTGAAGGGAGAAATAATTTGCCTTTTCTCTCCAATCTTGAGTATTATTAATTCAGATATATATCATTGCAGTGTCATTAAATGGCATGGAGCTCAGATGCCTCTTAACTGAAATAGGAATGGCTTCCAACTTCATTGAAAACCAGCATTTCTAGTATGAGTGACAGCTAGGTCTTCCTTGCTGCTGCCCATTGTGGAAGGTGTCTGTCCCAGTCAGTAGCAGACTCAGCCAAGGGAATCATTTTTCCAGCTTTTACAGGTAGGTGGAAGCATAAAGTAACAGATGCACTCACAACTTTCAATTTGCTCGTTTACTTTAGAAACACCTATTCAGAGGATAAAAGGATGGTGAAAGGTGGGGTTTTTTTCTGCCTACACATTCAAAGGGAAATGGAACTAGCTGACACAGCTTTTTTCTACACAAAGAAATTAGGAAACTTGGAAACAGAGGGTCATTTAAGGCAAAGACCAGCGGCTGGTATTTTTCCTTGTCTCCTCCTGAGTAGTTGTTAATCTCATCTCACTTTGAAGAAACCCAAGAAAGTATGTGTGCAGGCCCATGGGAAAGCTGTTCTCTCTTGACAGGGTGGGAGGAAAGGAGAAAAGGTCAAGAACAGAGCGTGTTTACCTAAGCCATGTGCTTCTAGCTGTGTGTTTCTGCTGAGTGCAGCTGCTTCCACTCTCAGCTGGCATTTTGTGGTTTTGAATACTAGACCACTAAATAAAATATGGGGTTTTAATACTTTTTTTTTTAATATATCCAGTGTGGGCTGCTAAAGTAAACAGAATATTGCACGAGTGCACATTTCATTCATATGAGCAGAAGCTCAAAGCAAAAACAGGAGCACAATTAGCAACCCAAAAAGTAAAGACCCTAGAATATGGCACAACTACAGACAGATATAAATTTCCTTTTAAAGAAATATACTGTGAGGACCAGTTGCATAATTCTGCAAGCTAAGGAGAACACTGACTCACTGAGTCAATATTTGCTAAATTTACTGGGCCAAATTCAACTCTTGTTCAAGACAGAAACAACTTTGTTTCAGAGCAATGAAAAGGACCGGCCATGAGTGTCACAGACAGCAGTCTCTGGTCCCTAAACACTTCTCTTTCTGAGTCCCTGATCCTGACTACCTTCTCAGGATGGATTATTCTTCAGCCTCAAAGACTTTGGGTAGCCTGTCCTTCATATTTGGGGTGTGGTAGACTCACACAATTAGGAATTCATGCTTCTGGTAGCTTCTGCCTGTCTTTTGACTTGTATTAATAACAGGAAAATACAGGACTGAACTAAGAAATTACTATGTCTTGTTGAAAAAGAGAGTAAACATGCATTTGCTAAAGGTAAGAAATTAAGATGTGAAAAAAAAGGATGGAAGCCAAGATCCATCTTTGGAAACAGATCTAAGCTGAGCTGCTTAGCTGTTGCAGACAGGTTAACAAAAAAAAAAAAAAAAAAAAAAAAGACCTTAAAACAGTGACTTAGCAGGGCTTTAACCAAGGGAATATGGCCTGCTGGGAAGTATGAAAATCAGCTAGTGAGAAAGCTGAAAGAAGATGAAAGATTTCATCTGTGATGTCCTCTTGTATTTCAACTCTGAGGGAGCAAAATATGTATTTCCCTGAGGTTTTAGGTAGGGAGATGGTGTGTGACGTTGCACCACTACAAAATCCTGTTCAGGCTTAACAGTTTGCTATGAGCAGGGTCTAAGGTGAAAGCAGAAGCAGTCTGGGAAGTATAAAAAAATTTCCCTGGCAGTTTGCAGCAGTTTTTAATATTTATTATTTTAATATTTGAATGTATCATTTTACCTTTAAAGAAGTCAATTTTAAAAGGAACCAGTATGCATCTTTTCCTTACCTACTAGAACAAAAGAGTAAGACAGCAGATACTTTCTCACCTTTTGGGGATTTCACTACCTGCAAGAAGGAAGGACAAGCTGGTCTCTGCACTGAAGAGCAGAACACAAGAGAATATTATTTCATATTTTCTCTACAGCTTTTTAAAAACTGCATGGGGTAAGATATAAAATTGGTGCTGGCACCTGAAACAACAGGGAACTTCGATAATTGGACTCTTTTTTTCCACCTTTCCTTGATCAGCAAAAACAATTACTGTTCTGTGGGCTGAATTCCTCATTCTCTTGCAAATCAAGGGCAAGTCCACTGAAGCCAGATAACTTGTACACATGTTAATTCAGTCATGCCCTGATACTAAAGGGCCTTCTGGTGAGTGAACTTTCCTAGCAAAAGAGCAAGTGTTCTTTCCTCAGCCTCCTTCCTGAGCTATGGATGCTTTGGGAAAGCTTAATGCAAGTAGAGAAGAAAGCAGGTTAGAGGAAAGGAGAGGGAAAGAAAAACATTTAAATGTACCGGGGTTTTTTAGAACCACAAAATCTCCCTTCTTAGTAGAGATGAACTAAGAAAACAGTGGAAGAACAGATTCTGAACTGAAATGCTTCAACTTTGTGGTACTTCTGAAAGATTTTGGCTTTGTCTTGTGAACCGCAAGTGATGGCAGAATGCCAATTTTCTTTTCAACTGGTTGTCATGAGTTTTTGCTGATGTTTCTGAATGAATGTTGATCAAATGTGCTCAAAAGGGCTTTAACCTTTTAGATCTACCACTTAACTAAAAATATATTTAACATCTTCCGTAAAAAAAAGTGTTAAAAAATTTTTTAGCCTGTAACTATTATTCAACCTGTAATTTTTGTACTTACAACAAGCTACTCAGTAATTGAAAGATTTTTACTGATTGCATCTAAGTATAATTCTTTTTAGAACATATGACTAATGATAATTAATTTTTCCATAAATAAATTAATCTAAAAAGCACCCCACTGTTAACTTTTTTTGAGAAAATAGTAGTCATCACCCATATTCTTTCTCCAGTAATGTAGAAGAAAATGATCAACAGACGTGGGTATGAATTTTTTACAGCCTTTGAACCTACAAAGTCTCTCTTCCCTACATACTCATTTAATAGGAACAGAGAAGGAACAAGCAAATAATCAGAGGGATGGACAGTGTACACAAACAAGGCTTCCCAAATTTTCTGGAATTTCCACTCAGCAAAATCTAGAAAAAATGCTTAAATATAAACAAACAAACAAAAAAAGAGAGATGACCCTGTTTAGTTACATTAACAAATAGATCAAAACCAAACACTCTTGACATTATATCTTCTGTCTCTCTCCCAGTCTCCAAAACAGACACCAGAAGCTATTTTGGAAGGACTGTGCAGCACACACCTATTTTTCCAGGAGCTGTTGAGTTCCTATTTTGTGAGACAATTAGATTAATTTTCTCCCAGTTGAGGATGAAAGAAATCTTAAAGTTTTTTTCTAGGCTAGCCTGCGCCCATTGACTTAGGCTTGATGGGTTTGAGCACCAAATAAAATAATGTATTAAATATTCAGATTTTAACACTTCACTGAAAACAATGTAAACATAAGCCTCACAGGCTGAACTCATCTATAGGTCTGTTTTTAAAACTGATCTCCAGCTAGAAGTCAGTGCAAGTAGAAATAGCTCCTTCTAGAAAATACCCTAGAGAATTCAAGTAATTTTTGTTGACCTCATTAGTTTAACCCCCTATTCTTTTCTTATTTACTCAGGAGCCATTAACAAGCTCTGGCAATCTGTAGTTGAGAACCACATGCCCAACATCAACTCAGTTAAAACAAACTTCATTCCATCATGCTCTGCAAGCATCACTAAAACACAAATATCAGCAGTACAGTTTTCCAAGAGATTTTCCAAAAACATATCTAGGTTGTCTACTCTTCTTCCTCCATTTTGGAGAAAGCACTTGCCCTCAACACCTCCATGCAGTTCACAAGAATGAGTGTTCCTGTTAACTCTCGCCACTGTTTTGTTACTGGGTTTTTCATTTTGTCCAAGGCTGACTGCAGATCTTGTAAGACATCCCTGTAACCATCTCCATAATGAGCAGCCCATGTGTAGAGAAAGTCATATGCAGGTTTCCACATCATCTGAAAATAAAGGGGAAAAAATTAAAAGGTTTTCTCGCAGAAATTGAATTATTGAAGGAAAAAAAAAAAAGCTGAATGGTAGAAAAGCCACAGAAAAGAAAAGAGAAAAGAAGTGTTTGATCCCTAGCCATGCTGAAATGTTTTATCACAAAAGGCTTGTTGATATGAAACCTCCAATAACCTTATGTAGTTCATTTCTGTGAAACTCTCAAATTCTTAGAGGGATAAATAATAGAAACATAAAGTCTTCATTCAGATGATTATGACCAAGTCAAAATATATCCTTGTCTGCAAGTATAATTGAAAGAACAGGAATGGAAGAAAAACACTTTTCCCTTTGATCATTTTTTTTGCAGTGCATACAACTAGAAAGAGTTTCCCTATTTGGTTGTGCTTTTGAGGGTTACTGCCTCATTAAGTAACATTCTACTCTCCCTCTACTTAGTCTGGAAATTTTAAACATGCTTCTTACCTTTTAGAAATGTTTTCTATTGACAGCAGAAGGAAGCTGGGCCAAAGCCCAACTAGAACTTTATCTGACTACTGTCATAAAAGACAATAAAAAATGTTTCTATAAAGACATCAGCAGCAAAAGGAGAGAACACAGTGACAAAGGATGAGGGAAAGGTTGAGGCAGTTAACGCCTTCTTTGCCTCAATCTTTAATAGCAAGACCGTTTTTACTCTGGGTACCCAGCCCCCTGAGCTGGAAAACAGGCATGGAAAGTAGAACGAAGCCCCCTTAATTAATTTAGATCAGATATTAGGAAAAAAATTCTTCACTGAAAGGGTTGTTGGGCATTGAAATAAGCTGCCCAGGGAAGAGGTTGAGTTGCCATCCCTGGAGATATTTAAAAGACATGTAGATGTGGCTCTTAGGGACATGGTTTAGTGGTAATTTGGCAGTGCTGGGTTAAGAGTTGATTTAGATAACCTGACTAGCTGATCTCAGAGGTCTTTTCCAACCTAAATGATTCTATGATTCTAACATGATTTATCCATAAAATCTGTTTAAAAAAAGAAAGAAAAAAAAAGCCCAAACACTCCAAAAGCAGGAAAGTCAAAAGTGTTTATAACTTTTTTAAATCAGGACATAAAATTTAAAAATTGTCCTGCAAGAGACAAAGGAAATGAAAAGATAAGTTACCAGTGCTCCTTTTTTCAAACTACAATTTATTTGGTTTATACCAAAAAATTGGAGCAGATCCTTAACAGGTGTAATTTGTCATTGGTCTGGTGACATTAATTAAGTTATGGTAGCATCATTCAGATACCAAGCTGGACTTATATCTTTCAAAGTGCTGAGTAAATTTGCTCAGTTAACAAACAAAATAATTGTTTTTTCAGCTGCTGCTTTTCCAAATGTTATGGTGGCAATCAGCTATTTAGTTTCCCCCTCCTCATTGGCAAATAAGGTTTTGCAAAAAGTAATTGAGTTAAAGATTTCAGGGATAATACACAGAACCACAACAAAACCCATCCCTTTCCTAAAAGGGATTTACTCTTTTAACATTAGCGCACTTATGCATCCTAGTAAAAGCATATAGATTGATGCATGCACATTTTTATATATATATACAAAAGTGATCAAGATGTTGGTATATTTTTAGCATCTTTTTTTTTTAGAAAAGCAGCTTTCAGGGTTCTGAAGCATAATTCTGAAGAAAATTTGTTATGTCCTCAATATAATCCTATTAATTTACAAACAGTGCAAAGCATAAAGCTCTACTTCCTTGATTTAAGCTTTATTTACTTGATCCCTTGAGGAACTGAGTACCAGGAGAATTTCTTTGCTCATAATTCTGAGCTTTTCTTCACATTTTGGCTCAGAACTTTCAACTTACCCAAGACTGATTCTATTATAGTTTCTGTAAACATCTCCGTCAACTTCTGCTGCCTTTCTGCCCCAGACACAAATGGAAAAACCCATTAAATTCACATCCCCTATAGCCCATTTCACAGTCTGATTAGTCTAGCTTCTGCCTTGAGTTTAAGCCACAAAAAAAGCCTATACTTTCAGCGAAGTTTCTCATTTTAAGTTTACAGGAGGGAAAAGTGTCATCATTTACCCAAATGAATGGTACCTATTTTTTGCTTTAAGCAAGTCTATCTTAAGTCATAACCATAAACTTACAAAAGGAGGCAAGAAAAGTAGTTTGATTGTAAGTGGGAAGAAGGAGATTGATTAATTATTTCCTTGTTTTTTTAGAGAGGCTAACTTTGAAAATAATGTTTTAATATACTACTGTAAGTAACAGATGTTACAACGTATTTTAATGAAATAAAGCAATTCATCACTCTTGTATTTATGCTGAGACCAGAAAGTTTCTGTATTCCTATTTTTAGCTTGACAACCAAGGTAGCCAACAAGAGAAGCTGAGATTTCCTGAATTTATGCTGCTGGCTACATATGCTGCCTTTTCTGTGCCTCTTGCTTCCTTTCCTTATATTCCTGTTAGACTAGAGTATTTAAAGAATTGGGGTACAGTATTCTCTCTTCCCTAGAATGTGAAAAGACAGTTAATATGAAAAGTTGCTCTTTGACTTAGGCTGAAGGTCAGTCTGACATTGCAGTAAGACAATTGGCTGAAATATGCTTAAATACAAACCTTGGTTTCCTCTAATCTTTCAAAACTGATTCTTTTTATATAGGACAAAAGTAAAGAAAGAAAAGAAAAGGAATGCAGGGATCAAAAGCTTTATAAACTGGTCATTGTTGATGCACAATTAACTCAGCACATTGAACTAATACTCCTCGATGGTGGAACAGTCCTTAATGGTTAATTAACTACTTAATGATTTCAGATAATCCTCAATAATTAATCAAAACTTATTACCCTCCTATCTTTTCTTGGTTTTCTGTTTTCAGACCAACAAAGTTCAGAGGTCATATGAAAACATTATTGGCTTTCTTTATGATGAATTTGACTGTACTATCTTCTGGCAGTAGATACTGTCACAGAAGGGCAGAGAATTTTGTGGGTGGTTTGTAATAAAAATATGTAAAAAACTCTTTAAAACAAAAGAATAGGGTGTATGAGGTAGAAGATAGGCTTCATGGAAAAGAGAAATCCACTTAAAGTGTTTATTTATATATATTTTTATATATTTTCTTGATATATAAAAAGAAATAAGTATGGTGCTGGAAAAAGAGTTGTAAGATTGTTTTAGTTATGCTATCTGTTAACAAAGTAGAAACATTTCCAAATAACATGGAGATCAACAGAGTCACACATTGTTCAGGTCCATAATTCCTTCTCAAAAAGCTGGGGCTTTGTCAGCCAAACACAGAAATCTCAGTAGAACAAAAGTTTCTGAAGTTAGACAAGGCACTGCCTAACAGTAAAAAAACCCTAATAATGGAAATTACAATTCTGTTCAATTTTAGTATTTTAGATTAAGACAATGCAAAACCTAAGAAAATAACAGGATTTTTTTTCACATTAAAAAAACAGAAAATAGATATGGGATTGGTAAGAAGGAGAATTTTAAGAGAAAAAATTTGATGAAGGAGCATCCAGACATAAGTACACAGAACAAGTAAAAAAAATACACAAAATAGCTCTAAGAGGAAAGCAAGATCAGACAAGGAGGCGGTGCTTGCAAACAACAACAGTGGAGATAATTTTGTAGAAAAGTGAAGAATCACAAGAGTAAACATGTGGAATTTTGATCCCATATTGATCTGAGAGGTAGGTCAGAGCATTCAAGGGAAATAAGAGTTGCTGGTTCATGACTAGAGCAGAAATATCTATAGTTATCACGAGGCAGATAAAACTGAGATGACAGATTCACTGGACTCAGATTGTGTAAAGGAGAATATTTTTGGTGGGAAACAGGAAGAATCAACAACAGTGAAAGAAAAAGGAAGAAAACATTATTCCGAGTAGTTGTGAACCTATGAATGGGAAATAGCAATTCCTTTTGTACTTAGAGGTGAGAGAGAAGGAATTCAGTCTGGATCATGTGCATGACCGAGCATGATGGTACAGGCAGAGAGAGAGTCGAGCCTGAATATAAGCACTCAGGTCAGAAAGGTGAGCTTGAGCATCATTCAGCAATGCTTATAAAAGAGGATTTTCAGAGTAAAACCCAGTCTGGGACCTAGAAGTCATTGGTACATATCTCTGTCGGAAAGAGTGGACCATGCTTTGGAGTTAGAGTGGAGCAACGGAGAAAGTAACTTGGTTGCCCAGGAAAAGGTATGCCAGGAGCACAGGCTGACCTTAGGCTCAGCAGCCTGCACAAGGATCCACCTTAAGTCTTGTGACATATCTGGTATTTCATGCCATGAGTACCTCTGGGCACCTCAAATGACACTAGGTATCTAATTAGGCACCTAAATTGCTCCTTAGATGTGTATGTATTAAAATACATATGAGAGGACAAATTAACTCTTCTTTAGAACTCATACTTCTGTATAAGAAGAGTGCTTTACAAAGGAAAATAAAAAGCATGACTTACCTGGCAAATTATGAACTCAAAGCATAGATTTGCTGTGTTCATGCTACAGAACAGAAGTGGGACTGGTGTCAGAGTTTCTGATCTCATTCTACTTAAGGTAAATGATATCAACTATTACACTGGCACGGAAAAGTATTAATGATTGAAGTCAGCTTCCTTTGGTGGAAAGAGTAAAAGTTGTACTAAGGATGATTTGAAGTGGCTCCTGCAAGGACTGGGTGCTCTTCTTCTCTGTGTCTGAGCTGATAGCAGAGGAGTGAGGAAGGTTAACAAGTGGACAGGACAATAAGAAGGGATTGAACGTATCCCTGAAGCTCAAGACAAGAGACTGGGACCTCCACAGGAAAGTGCAAAAGGAAAGAAGCACTCAAAGCAAGGAAGAAGAAAGGTCCCTGGCTGTATTTGTGCAGAGGAGCAAGTGTGCATGCAGTGTTACACCAGACCCTTACCTCCAGAGCTACTGCTCCATTTTTCCCTTGATGGGGCACTTCATAAGCCTCTATTTGCTGCTTTGTGAGTCGGGCTAGCTTCTCTGCAAGCTCCCGCCAGTTTTTGCCAAGCTTGACAGCTGAAGTCAAAATGATGGTGTCCTGGGTAAGACGTGCCACTAATCCCTGGCAATCTATTTTCAAAAGTGCCTGCAACAATAGTTTTCATTAGTGATCTTTCACCAGTAATTACAAACAGAACGTTTTAATTTGTTTTTATAGCACTATTCTGAATTTTTACACAGACAGGAAAGTGTTTCTTTTTTTTCTTTTAATTTTGTGTTCTTACGAATATGTAAATTTTTTTCCCACAAAATGGGGTTGCCAACAGTCTCACAGGAAAACTGCCAACAAGTTTAAGAAAAAAAATAAGCTAGCATTCAGCTGCTTCAGCATTCCAGTGTCAAATGGATCCTGCCAAGCTTATGGATCCTGAAGGAAAAATAAACTTCTCTGACAGAAATATTTGTGACATCAAATTCAGTTTCTTAGAAGTATGACAAGAAACTTGAAAATTAAGTTAGAGTACTACTATACTAAGGTGTTGTCCTTTGTCTACAGCATTTCTGGAAAATCACTGATCACATTGGCCAGCACCTTTTCAATTACTCCTCCCACAGAACTAATAATTTGCTGACCATCAAGCAGAAATGCAAGCACAAAACTCTTCCCTCCCCTGTGCCAAATGAGCATTTAATGACAAAATTTTATGATGAATTAAAATGGTTGCAGGAGTGAAATCCTGAAGTGCAAATATGTTGCATTCTCCTTTCTTTCTTTCTTTCTTTCTTTCTTTGCATAAGCCCTAATGAGAAAAACAAGTCTTGTTTTTTTCTTCTCCTCGAATTAACAGCTAAATATTCCACTGAAAATGTTGAGTTTTTCAGTGAAAGATCAAGAAAAAAATCCAGATATTTTCCTTGGTTTTGAGATATTGATTTTTACTACAATATCAAGCATTTCTGCAGAAGTCAGTGTATGATTTAATTGTAAAATATTTTACAGTAAAAATCCTCATAGGAAACAGCAGAACTTTGGTAGGCACAGTAATGAGTAGCTGACTACAGTGTACTGTACCAAATTCCCCTGTATTTTGGCAAAATGAAGACAAAGTTGTTCAAATTGCTACATTCTGATTAGCAAAAACACTATATAACATAAAAATAGGAGATTACTTAAAGAAGTAACTAGTTAATTCTACCCAAAAATTACACAAGTTATTTCTAGTTTTAAGTCTAGCTTTGCAAGCACAGGGATTTTCATTGAAACTTCATAGCTCAAAATTATATAAATCTCACAAAACAGGACATTAAGTATCTTGGTCTAGTGAAATGTATCCCTGTTAATGACAAGGGTGATGGAATGAGATGATGTTTAAGGTCCATTCCAGTGGAAACCATTATATGATTCTATCTTAATCTAACTGTTCCCCACTTTTTGCCTGTTCTGTAATGAACTCTGTTTCACTGTATTCAATTAAAAGTTTGGATAATTTTCACCTTTAGATTCCCCTCTTCTTTTTGTACAGAGACATGGCAGACTTTGCTGTATTTCATGCTGGCTAAGTTCTATTCCACACAGTTTAATATGCTTTTAAGATTTTTAAGTGGCCACTGTTACCAAAATTTTCTGAATCCTGCTGAAATTGCTGTCAACACAGGGGATAGACTAGTTATGAGAAGTAAACTCTGTAAAGGTTTACAATTCAGGATAATCAATATGCTTTAGATGTATAGCTACAATATGAATTTTTAAACATACATTTTTATAACACTTTATTTTCGTATCAGAAATTTAATTATCTTCTGTCCTTTAATAGGCTGGTTGAGTTTTCAGTCAGAGCCAAAGACAGTATTAAGTAGTCATTAATTCCAAATTAATTTGAACACAGATCAGTAAGTAAATTAGTATGTTTAACAGTGCAACTTATTACCTGGAAGAATTTAGAATAAACCCACTTTTAATTCACATATAAGAGCATTTAGTCACATAGAAATTGTTCAGCAGCTTACAAATGAGGTCTATGAAAATACATACTGAAATATTTGCAATATTGTTCATAGGTTGCTACAACATTGACTATGAAGTTGTCATGTGTGGACAGAAAATCCTGCCTTCAACAGCTGGATCAGGATTTCAATTTCAAACATATGAAGCTAAGTTGGACACACATCTTAGCATAGAAAAAATATATATAATGGAGTTTCCACACTACAAGGTTACTTATTACTTCCCAACAGGAATGTGAATTGCTCAGGGGAGTAATTTATCATGACAAAAGACAAAACTTTTCAATCATGGCTCTTTAAAAAGCAGAAAAGTCAACTCAGTCAATCTACTAAATGAGCAAGGTTCCTGGAATATTAGCAGAAGACTTTTTAGAATTAATTGGCCAAAGTATTATTCTTCATGAGAATCTGGGTGCATTTTCTGTCTATAGGTGTCTACAACTTTTAGTAATATATTCAGGTTTGTAAAAATTCCTGCAAGAATGCAGAATCATGTTTTCTTGTTCATACATTGCTACTGAGTAGTTTCTTGACAATGCATTCCCAATAAGCAAATTAGTTCATGCAATACTTACAATAATGAGTTCATAAAGAAATAGTCTTTTTTTTTTGTTAGCATGGCAGTCTTGCTTCATCCTCTTCACAACATGTGCAACTCTCTCTGATTCTTTATTGATATGTGCCTCATTAAAGTCATCCAAAGACATATGTGAATATCCTAGCACCTCAGCTAAAGCTCTCCAGTCGTAAACACTCTCCGATACTGTTGACAGAACTACTGAGTAGATGTAAGTCAGTTTTTTGAATGGCAATGCAATTTGTTCAACAAGATTCCTGGTTGTTAGCTCACTATCAGCAGTGTCCATAGCTTGTTCTTTGGAAATAACTTTTATGTTTTTGCAATGTACAAGGCCAATCTTTCTTCTGAGAACTCCTACATACCACTCTTTCATTTTAGTTTGTCCAATGGCTTTAACTTTATCTTCACCAAGAAGCGCTATTGTATCCCCTTTAAAATATTCCAGCAAATAGTCAATCTTATTTTGACGTAACACAGTTTTCAAAGCCACTCCATAAGTATTGACGCTCAAAGCTTTATCTTGAAACTTTGGATATTTTACTGTTGGTATCAAAAGCCAAGGCGCGGACTTGATTTCCTTGCGGTTTTGTAGGCGCCTTGGCCTACTGATAATCCCACTTAACTTTGGAGCTGGATCAGGAGTCGTGACATGGAACTGTGTTACTTGGTTACTTTTTAAGAATTTAATCTGAACAAGGAAAACAAAGAAATGCATCTCCCTACATCCAAGCAGGGAGAATAGGAATTGTTGGTGGACCATTTTACCAGTTTTCAACTCCTCCTCTTTAATATTTTTACTTTGGTCTTCCATCTTTACTTCAAAATCTGGATCACAGGATACTAAAGAAATGTTTAGATCTTGCGATTTTTCAAGCAGAAATGTATGTTTTCCCCACAGCTGAAACACCACAGGAGGCATATTTTTACCCCCTTTTCTTATATCAAAAATTGTGAGTTTTCCTGGAATGTAGTTATGACCAAAGACTGTAAAAACTGCTGTAAAAGATGGATGAATATATTTGGGACCATAAATTCCAACTGAGACTCTTCTATGAACATAGTCCCAGACATTAGTTGCTGGAGGCTGGATTTTGTTTGCTTGTATGGCAATCACTGCATACATCACATGACTTAAGTCCGTTAGCTTCACTTGTATGGTATCCTGATAAATGTAGCAATTCTCTAGCTTCTTAAAAGGCCCTTCTTTATTCAAACTAAAAAAACACACAATATCACTCATAGTTTGGCTGAGTGGATCATTCTTCACTTTAGCTGCAACTTTCACCTCTAGGAAAATGGCTTTGCTCGTGTTGAGGTTGCTCAGCGTAAGTTCTATCAGAGGACTTACGGTGCTAGACAGCTCATTGTTACATGACAATGGAGGGTTAAGAATAGCCTTTAAACCAACTTCTTGGAATTCCCCTGGTAATACATGACCCACAGGGACATGAATGTTGATATCTGAGTCAGGTAGTTGTACTGAACCCCCTTCATGATTCAGTTTACAAACTACATGAATGTCTGTAGCTTGTGTTTGTGCCCATCCAGGACTGTGGCTCATGGCTTCTAAATCTAGGCAAGACCGGGTGAGTTGTCGGTGACTCAACCAGGCCATCTTGTAGGCTTCGCGGTCATTTTGAAGCCATGTCATGTCTGAAGTTGTAGTTTTTTGAGGTGCCGTCTTGTGAGGATTAAATCTTTGGTTATCAACAATATCCAGGAAGTCAGAGACACTCTTGGATCGTCCAGATCTTCTTGCTGAAGTCTTTCTTAGGAGACAATCAATATCTAGCTCATCACCTGAGGAATCCAAAGAGTCTCTATTGCTAGAAACTTTAGAGAACAAATAAGGATTTTCTTTTAAGATAGAAAGGTATTTATCATTTTTATTTCTATTTGAAGCAGCTATGTCATGTATGAAAGGGTTGGAGCCTGACAGTTCATTCCAGAAAGGATTAGTCTTGGAAACAGTTTGGGCATGTTTGAATACACCAGACCAGTCAATATCCAAATCCAGTTTACTTTCACTGGCATCTGTTTAAAAGAAAAAAAGAAGCATATCCTAAAGCACAGAGACTTGAGACATTCCATTCATGTCCAACTGATAGTCTGTTAAACTGACTAATTTTATCCTCCTGAAATACATATAGATAATTTCTATAATTTTTCTTCAGTTTTTTAAATACTATCAATACTTATTTAATTAAGAATCTTTCTTAATAGAAGAGTGCTAATAAATTAGTGCTGAATAATAAATTAGTTTTGAAGGATGTAAAGCATCTTCTTTGATGTGCAGATCATTATCAACTCCTACGATTATTAATTAGCATTGAATATGATAAGGTTCCATAAGGTTCAAATCATTATATTCAAGTAATATTTGGCCTCTTACAAAGTGACATGGAGTTCTTTCCTTTGTGTGGAACTCTTTGCAAAGATTAAAGAAATACTATTTCATTTTTTCAAACACTGTAGAGATAAATGCATTACTCAAGATTCTTTTTCATGCCAGAGCACATGCATTTAGTTGATAACAGAACATGTACAATTTCTCTCCTTGTGTGTGGAATTTGTTA
This sequence comes from Manacus vitellinus, assembly GCF_001715985.3. Lineage (NCBI taxonomy): Eukaryota > Metazoa > Chordata > Aves > Passeriformes > Pipridae > Manacus > Manacus vitellinus. The sequence continues at coordinate 24,817,488 of NW_021940535.1, read as the reverse complement.
TACTAGCTTTCCATTAGAAAAAAGTCATTGATATAATTTATGAGGTCTTGTGCAATTTGAAATTCGAAGAGAAATGTTTGTGCAGCTGCTGATTTTTCTGAGACTGCATTTTGATAGACAAATAGGGGGTTTTAAGGGGATATTTAAATAAATTTTCTAAAAAAAAATACTCATTATTAACAGTGATATCTATTTGTTCTGAAGAACAGACATCCTTATAATTTATACAAACAATTGTTCATAGAAGCTGATTTACAGGTTAATTTAGAATCACACTTCTTGTAATGAATAGAGTATTTGCAACTTTTTATACTAAGGGTTTCTATTACTTCAGTGTGCCATTATTTTTTCTACATATAGAGGTTATACCATCCCTTCTTTAAATATCCTTGCAAAGAGTTAAAATTTTTAGAGAAATTCATTATTTCTATTTTTTCAGCAAATCAATAGCTTTCCTTATCACCCTTTCCATAGTACCTCCCATTTCCAAGGTTATTTATGATTGCTCAATTGCAAGAATGACAGTGGATACAGTCACAAAAAGAAAAAAATTTAAATGTTAGTAGTTTCCTTTTTGTTGCATTTGTCAAATTGTGATAAAAAGCCAAAACCATGAAGCTTTTCCACAATTCCAGAAAATTCCCAATTTGGAAGAACCAAAGTGGAATTTACCTGCTTCCCAGCTGCCTATCTGCAAAGCTCTAACATTGTCTTGACAAGAGCCTTCCAGGTGAGCTACCTGGGGGATTAAGCCCAGGAGCAGCCTCTTTCTGCTTGAGCACCTAGTCTTGACCAGAGTCACCAGATGGGGCTGGGCTGCTCAAGCACCAGATAAAGCTTTCCCTGTAGTGTGATGCTATTAAAGTCAGATCATTTTTGTCTATTGAAAGAATAAATTAATTAAGCCCAAAAATAACATAAGGGGGGTTGTTTGGTTTTTCTTTTCCCATCCTAAAGGGCATGTTTCTTAAACTCTGTCAGAGTCTGAGTCACTAGGATGGACACTTTCTCATGCCAAGGTAACAGTAAAATTACTGGGGTGCAGTAGGTTAGCAAGGAAAAAATTCCTGCTCCTCAGCTCATACAGCAAGTTTCAGGCTCACTGTTACATCTGCTACTTGGACAAGTTGCTAAGAGAACATCTACCTTGTGGAGGACAAAGTTTTCTTAATTTTGAGGTTAAAATAGTAATGAGATGAAATTAACTTTGCTCCAGTTTTCAAATTAAAAATGACCTTGCCATCTTGGTTCTTAAAACCCTAAATTTAGCTAAAGGTTTGGCTAAGAACTCCCTTTTCTCTTTTCCAGTAAACATACCCTAAACAGCACTTGTTAATGTAAGGTTAAAGATTTCAACTCTTCCTCCCAACCAGCCTGATCCAGATATTTCCCAGAAATAAAGACTTTAGATAGAGAGCTTTAGTACAGAAAGTTGCAGAAGACACGTACTGTAGCTGTCTGAGGGTGTCCCGTCGTCTACATCAAGCAAAGTCCCCTCTGACCTGCTTCGTGGAATCTCTCCACTAGTTAGGGAATCTGTTCCACTACTGGAAGAACTTTCATCCTAAAAAACAGTTAAGCATATAAAACATCAGCAATTATGCAATTTGGAAAAGGGGAAACTTGGAAGAATAACTGAGCTTTGATCCTGTGATGTGACATGAAAAAAAAATGAATTTATGGTTTATGATGCCAAGAGCATCACAGTCCTGAGTGAGTCTTACTATCTAATGTACATCAAACCCACCAGATGCTACAGCTGCAGTACAGTATACTGTTCCAGTCCATAGTGAAGTCCAATAACACATCATTAAGTGTCTTGAAACTGGAACTGAGCCAACTGTACAATACCCTCCATTCAGAAAGTCTTGAATAAAATATTTTTGTCAAAAAAAATAAACTTCCTAATTCCTGTTTTCAGGTAAGTTTGACTAGAATCATTAAAGGGGAGGACCTAGATCTTTTACTTTCTTTGACAATTAATATAAAGTATTTTTGTCCCATTCTGTTTTATTATTCTTCTTATGCTTTTCCTTGAAAAAAGATCAGGTCAGATTTTTCCTTTTAGTCTGTCCAAGAAGGACTTCATATAGCCTTCCCTAGGGCCCACACCAGGACAGCAACAGCCCTAGAGAGGATATTCAGGTCTCTCCTCTTCCTTGTTCTGGTTACAAGAAGCTCTGTTTCATTTTGATGCTGTTTGCATGTGGACTGGGCAACACAAGAGCTGTAAACTAGATGCTGTGGTTGAAAGAGAGAGAGTCAACAGCAAACCTATTGCAAAGGCAGGACAGACTGGACGTCCCTTTGAGGAAGGCAACAGAAGGATGAACCTCTAAAGGTACATTGCCTAATGTTAAAGAAAGCAGTTGTCATGTCTCCTAAAGACAGAGGAGCTGGACGAGTTTCAAAGGAGTATTTGGTAACCTACATGCTGAAATTACTGTATCCCAGAAAGAGAAGCTGGAGGAAATAAAATATTAGAGATCTTTTGTTCAGCAAAGCTCTTTAAGTTAGTGTTATAAGCCAAAAGATAAATTAATGACTCTCCCAGAATCCTGTATTTAGGATCCTGTATATAGAAAGGTATAAATTCTGATGATCAATAGGTACATCAAGATATATAGTTAAAAAACAAGGCAAACAGACAAAACAAACAAATCGAAAACTCAAGTGGAAAAAAAAGAGAGAAGGTAAAAATCCAGAAGTTTTTTCAGTCCATACATGGAATTCAATAGTCTGCTTTGTTCAGGAGTCTGAAATATTGCAGCCTGCTACTTCTGCAACAGCAATTGCAGCCTAAGCAGATATTGTTTTATCATGCTTAAAATGGACCCCCCCCCCCAAAAAAAAAAAAAAGGTTGGGCCTGGTTTTACTGTGGTTGTAAGAAAAAGGAATTTTCAGTTACAGTTCTAGTAGGTGAATTATGTGAAAAGGAAGCATATCTCATATCCAAGCACTACCGCATTGAAAGTGGAATCCAGCTGTCTGTTTTCATTGCACAACGCCATGGTTTAGAACTTCTCTTTTTTTCACTGCAAATATAAATCGGTACGTTTTGTTTTCCCACAAGATGTACCTTCAGCTAATGGCACTCTGTTCAGGTGCTATTTTGTACACAGGCAGGGTGCAAGTCTGAGGTCGGGCTAAGCTCAGCTGCCACTCAGCTGCTCAGAGAGTTGTATGGACTTTCAGGTTCTTCTTTTACCAGAAAACTCTGTTATTTGGCCTTTGAAGTCCTGATTTCAGCTGGTAGTGTAAGCTAGCCTCCAAGACTAATACTTTCTTGGTTCCTGTTACTAATACCCCACCAGAACCAAACCGGAAACTAAAATGCCTACTTAATCCCAATACCATAATTCTGAGATCTGACATTCCACACCTGTGAATAATGTGTACAAACTCCTTCAAGGGAAATAAATTTTGCTTTGCTGCTGCATCCCAGAATGCTGACAAACTGAAAGCGTTACATCAACATGCAACATTTTTATCTCAAGCTTCTACTTAGACACTGGGAAGGTTTAGTAACACCAACATAAGGTATTCATAGTCTAAAACCTCAATAAGTTTACACAAAGTAAATTTACTTTATACATTGCCAGTGTACTTGTTGCCAGCACTAATCTCTGACTGATGACTTACTGATCAATTGACAAATGAATTTCAGAATGGTTCTTTAAATGGTTAAAACACCCACAATTATTTCAGTAGCTGTATAAAGCGGGAGGCAGTAAGTAAGGATGAGGAAAGGGCACAAGGGTGCAAATATATGCACAAGGGCTAAAACAGGAAACCCTTGGGGAAGGAGGAGGAAGAGAGAAAGAGAAAGAAAAACAACCTCCTTACACGGTGGGAGTATTCTGACAGAGACATGACAACAAGATTGCATATGGAAGTTTTATAAACGCTAAGGAATTCTACAAATAGAATAAGCAATTTCCTAAAAGTTCCCTCTGGGAACTCCTCAAAATGTTCACCACTAGCCTGGCATAGAGACAGAAAAGGCAGATACTGAAAAGGAAAACCACTTTCAAAAATAAACCTCCACCCCCTTGAAAGCATTCCTTGGTATGAGAGCATGATGAGGGAGCCCTTGTGATTGAGACATGTCTTCAGGCCAGCCAAGAAGAGGATGAGAGAAGGGGGGATATATAAACATTCCTGGGCAAAAGATGACCACATTTGGTCAGCGTGCAGGGGATGTGGGAAACGCTGGGGACAAGCTGTACGCACACCACTGCGTACTGGGCAATGTGCCTCCTGCACAGGGTTACATGATCTGACACCAGGGTTGCATCCCATCTCTCCTGTGTTCCAGCCTTAGTGCTGGGAATGCCTAAAGCCCCAGTGCCTTTTTATGAGACTAAGAAAATAAGAAAACCTATTGCTCACCCTTTTCCATGGATACATAGTGTGATAAAATAATGTCCCAAATTAAACTCTTGATAGCATAGCCCTATTAATTAGGAACTTACCTGAACAAATTCAGAAGGATAATCATTCACAGGAGAAGAGACATCAGTGCATGTGGGATATACAGTCATGTTGATCAGTGTGAAAGGGAAAGGTATGAAAATATTTTGCTGCAAAAAGAGGGTATCAGGTAAAGGAAGAACCAGAGACTAAGCTTTTCATTTGCTGTAGCTACTGAATAAGGAAGATGTAAACTGACAAGTGCTTAATGGTGCAAGGAATTATTTGACTGATAGTATGTCAGCTCACAGTGGGGAGTGAGCAGCGAATGAAGAAGTGAAGAGGTTGGAAAGAGATCAGCTGTAGAGATGACCAGTGAGTGAACCTGAGTGACTGCTGAGATGTGGCATTTTTCTGTAAGAGGGTAAGAAATAGCAGGGTGGACTTGACTGTGGATTGCTTGACCTGTAAGAGCAGGGGACTCAGGACTCAGAGCACTGGTGCTAGGCATATGACATCACTGTTACAGGGGGAAAAAAATGCATTAGAGGAAGAAGAAAGTCTCAGGTAGAAAGTTCAGTTTCACAGAAGTCAGGAAAGAGATTTGCTGCAAATGGCATTTTTGCTGCATATAATGCCTCCAGAAATCTCTTCCAGGTCTTCAAAATTCAAGTGCACCTTTTTTTTTTCCTTTCCAGTCTCTCTGCTAAAGAAAACATATCCTGTTGTGTTCAAAATAGTGGTAATGAAGAAAAAACAAACAAACAAACAAACAAACAAACCAAAGGTAAACACTTCCCCACTGCCTTTGCCCTCAAAAATGAGAGAGAACACTTTCCTTTGTGTTCCAGAGCAAAACATTAGCAATTTGCTTTTTGTTCCACCTTAATCCTTCAAACACAGGTTATGTTAAGAACAGAGCTCTCCTGTGGCCATGTCTCCCTATGGACTCCTACATGCTCCCCACACAGATAGTGCTGCTCGTCCATATCATTATTCACAAAGACTCATGATCTTTGTATCCAGAGGACAAAGTTTAGCATTAGCACAGACAGGAAAGTCAGTAGAACAGGTGATGGAGACGTGTCTCATTCCTCAGGTTCATTTTTAGGTGACATGGGGTAAAATGGTTAGTTATATAGCTTGAATTGTTAGACTTTACAAGTTTCTTTCTGAAAGAAGAGGATCAAAGTAAATGCACCAGAAGGTTAAATAAAGTGTTTCTGATCTGAACAAATACTGAGTATACTGAATTATTTAAATTCTATTATGTAGAGAGAAGGAAAGGAATTCTAAAAAGACAGCAATATACAGAAGAGAGATTTTTTCAGAAGACACCACACATCACGAACAAATCTAAAACACTGTCCATTCTCAGCAGACTAACATGTTTCTAGCTAAACATTTGTTACAGTAATAGGTCATATTTTAACAGCCCCTTGGTTCTTGTGGCCTGGACCAGCTTTACACAGCTCAGAGTTCAGTGAGAGGCACTTGGATCCAAGTTATTAACCTTTAAATACAGGACTGAACTCTGGTCTATAGCTAATGGTAGTACAGGATAGCAAACAGTTGAAGTGAAGAAACATTCAGTTGAAGTGAAGTCTTTGACTCATTTTAGTCTGATGTATGCAAGGCAGTCAAGGAAAAGCATCTGTACCTCACTTTGAACAGGGCCAAAACTGACTTTTAACATTCAATCTCAAAAGTTCTCAACCCTTAACTTAATAATACTTGGCACAACATAAATGCTTTAGTGTGGCCCTTTTACTTGCTGCTTTGCTTATAATTATAGAAAAGAATTTTCAATTGATATATCTACTAGTTTACTCTGTTGCCAAGTTTGGTACTTGCTTTTTCAATGTTTTGAAAACGTATCACCCTGTGGAAACTGCAGAGCCATTCACAATGAACACTGGGCTTGGATTTTCTGCAGACCCAACATATGTCTGCACTGCTGCTTGGGCCTGATGTAATCGCTGCTCGTAATACTTCATCTGAGACGGTGCTAAAGGGTAGAGTTAGTACTCTAGCACAACAAAAATGGAAATTGAAGTGGGTCACCCTCTCAGTAGATTTCCACTACTTCACAAGTGGGTTTTTATAGCCTCTGCTCAGCTCTGCACAGACCTGATTGCTTTACAGCCTGTCTGAGGAACACTGTGCAAGCAAAAATGACTATACCATAGACTCTCCCTCCATAAGACAAGTATCCTTCCTTCCACTACACACATCTATGCTTCTAAAATTGCTTGTTGTAAGCATAAGTGGTAGAGCATTTATTTTCAGTTATAAACTTTACATTTGTGAATATTGCTTTCCAGAAGCCTCAAGAATATGTTGTTGAGTTTTGATGTTGTCTTTTGGGTTGCAGCTAGCACTCTGAAATATACCACGGTTTCCCTTCAGCCTCAGTAAAAAAGAAACATGTTCCCTTCTACTTACTTTACTAAGTAACTTTTTAAAAAATGGGAAATAGAATGCAAAAGTGTCAGTAACAAATGAATTAAAGGAACCAACTTTGCACTGTTAAAATGTAATATTTCTTCTTTTTGTGGAACAGAGAAAACTTTTTAAGCTTACTACCTTAATTCTTCTATGGACTTGTTTCCTTACACCTCTAAAAACAATAGTTAAAAATCACTGGATTCTTATTTATTGCGTCTACTTGTACATACTTTGGAAGGACAGCTGGTTTCTTCACTTTTGGAAGTTCTATAAGAGCACTTCTGGTTCCTTCACTGAAATGACAATTCTACAGGTTTCTACTGACTGATGCCAACAGAGCTATTCCTTTAAAGTGAATATTGAAAGCACTCTGTAAGGAACACCTTCTGTTTATAAATTTCCTTACAAAATAAACCTTTCATTTCTAGCTGTAGGAAGTGTTTCAGTGCCAGCACAATGCATGCAACACTGCAAAGCAAGGCAAAATCTGTATGTACCATGTTCTGCATGTAAACTAAAGCCCTGTTGCTCATCCTTAGGTACATTTGATGTTTGCTAGGATGAAACAAAAGCCTCAACTGTCAACATTTTTTGGTCAACCTAGAGGAGTGGGAGCTACTCAAAATCTCTGTTAGTCATTTATATCCCTGTGAACTATAGTTGTGATCATGGGTTTATAAATACATGTTACCTCCAAAATACTCTGTATATTATTTTGTTGTCCTGATTTCTTCTTCTCTTTCCACTAAATTAGACTTTTTCTCATATCCAGACTGTATGCAGGAATTACACTGGCCTTTTAACTGAGGAGCTTGCTTGTCAGTGGCAAGTGGATATAAAGGCTGAGACATTTGCTTACTAGCTTGGCTTAGAGAGCACTCCCAACCCTGCATAGTATTTATTATATCCTTCCTTGGGAAAAACTCATGTCTGAGCCTGCTAATGCCACAAGTCAGCTTTGAGCAGGATAGATAGGAGCTGTGGTCTTTGAGGGCAGGAAGCAGTGGTGGGGGACAGAATAGCAGTAGTGTTAAAAGAAATCCTTTGTATGCCTCAGAGTCACCGGGGCATGACCAAAAAGGAAAAAAAAAAGTGTCCTCTGTCCCAAAGACTTGGTACTGGCAACACTCTTCCAGCTTTTACAGTTATATATAGAAAACAGCACATCTACTATCTATCCAGAAAGAAAGCAAAAGATCCAGTTTCCAGACAATCAAACCCAGTGAAACAAGTAGCGAAGTAGTTCTTCATTAGAAACTGACAATTAGGGACTTATGAGTTACATGTTTCATAGAAATAATTACTTTTAAATTTAAAGGCTGAGCACAGGTGGGGAAAAATTCCCTCATGACTTTCAACATTTAAATGTCTCATCTGACCCAGTGATGTGATTAAAAAATCCTACAAGAGCTGTGCTCTCTTCACAGTATCTGGGTAAAATAGAATCTGAGTAAAACCCACCTACAGAGAAAGACCAGTGTTTTACATGCTCACATCTCTTAAAGTACTTGAAATTATAACTGCAATTAATATTAACAGATTTTGAGCACCTGTATCAGCTGGATATGTTGCAAATGTGTAGGATGGCTTTTTTGCTATTTCAAGCTAAGAATGATGCAATAAAGTATGTGGCTGACCCTATGTCAGGATCCAGTCTTGAATATCCAACTGTGGAACTAGATTGCCTGTCAGTGTTCTGCCTGAATAGCAATGCTTTATTTTGGACAGGTGTGGATTAAAGATGCATTAGCAAAATATGCAATGAGAACCTTGAAGGAAATTGAACCTGATATCCAGGCATATAAAAGGTTTCTTTAAGCTTGTGGTGTTCTGATTTCAGTAAACTGAGGTGAGTCTATCTGGACTTCAGCAAAGCCTTTGACACCATCTCCCATAGCATACTCCAGAAAGTATGGCTTGGACAGGGGCACTCTGTACTGGGTTAGGAACTGGCTGGAGGGCCGGGCCCAGAGAGTGGTGGTGAACGGGGCTGCATCCAGTTGGCAGCCGGTCACTGTGGTGTCCCCCAGGGATCAGTGTTGGGCCCAGTTCTATTTAATATCTTTATTGATGATTTAGATGAGGGGATTGAGTTCACCATCAGCAAATTTGCAGATGACACCAAGCTGGGGGGGAGTGTTGATCTGCTGGAAGGCAGGAGGGCTCTTCAGAGGGACCTGGACAAGCTGGAGAGATGGTCTGATTCCAAAGGGATAAGGTCCAACAAGGCCAAGTGCCAGGTCCCGCACTTTGGCCACAACAACCCCCTGCAGCACTACAGACTGGGAACAGAGTGGCTGGAGAGCAGCCAGGCAGAAAGGGACCTGGGAGTTTGGATTGACAGGAAGCTGAACATGAGCCAGCAATGTGCCCAGGTGGCCAAGAAGGCCAATGGCATCCTGGCCTGGATCAGGAGCAGTGTGGCCAGCAGGAGCAGGGAAGTTATTGTTCATCTGTACTCAGCACTGGTGAGGCCACACCTTGAGTACTGTGTCCAGTTCTGGGCCCCTCAGTTCAGGAAGGATATTGAGGTGCTGGAGCAGATCCAGAGAAGAGCAACGAGGCTGGTGAAGGGACTCCAGCACAAGTCCTATGAGGAGAGGCTGAGGGAGCTGGGGTTGTTCAGCCTGGAGAAGAGGAGGTTCAGGGGAGACCCTCATCACTCTCTACAAGTACCTGAAAGGAGGTTGTAGCCAGGTGGACGTCAGTCTCTTCTCCCAGGCAATCAGCAGTAGGACAAGAGGGTGTGGTCTTAAGCTGTGCCAGGGGACGTTTAGGTTGGATATTACCAAGACAGTGATCAGACATTGGAATGGGCTGCCCAGGGAGGTGGTGGAGTCACCGTCCCTGCAGGTTTTTAAGATGAGACTGGATGTGGCCCTTAGTGCCATGGTCTAGTAACCATGGTGGTGTTGGATCAAGGGTTGGACTTAATGATCTTGGAGGTCTTTTCTAACCTGGTCAATTCTGTGTGTGAACCTGTGAGTGAAGGATGTAGGGGACACTACTATGTGCTGTGCCTTTGATAAGGTACTAGAAAACCATCTTTCCATAAGCATGACAGAATTTTGCTTCAATAGAAAGGAAAAAGATGTCTGAAATCCCATACTGTCAAGTGGACCTTTTTATATGGAACCACTTTGGTTTGGTATTAGCTAACTTGGGGAGGACAAGAAAAAAAACAACCAGCAACCAACCAACCAACCAAAAAACACCCACTGACCAAAAAATGAATTAACACAGTAATAGACATGGAGAATTTGTTTTGCAATGTTTAAACTATGTCAGGTAAGCTTTCAAAATGTATAAACTAGGCAAGAAGATAACCTCAGTGGTACAAGAATGGCGGGATTAAGGGGGAGGAATCATGTCAGTCACTTGTTCCATTTCTCCTGGGAAATATAAAGAGAGATCAACACCAAGATGGCAGAAACAATGGAAGATGGGTGACACATAATCAACTCCATATGGAAAAAAATTAATAAAACAGGCAACCAGCTGTTTTGGGGAAAACTTTACACTAAATATAAGAAAGTAAATCCACTTGTCAAGGACTTCTCTGGTTGTATTTAGAGGTTAGTTCAGAGAGCCAATAACTGTAAGCATAATCATTCTTCAGCGCATTCACAAATTACATTTTGCTCTACTTGACTGACTATATAACAGACACGGGGAACATGTACTAGAAACAATAGTATGTTTGATAGATTTTGATAATATTCACAAGGAAAGACTGTTACCTATTTTTTGTGTATTGATCTGTTTTGACTGAAGGACTTGTTCAATAATCCTTGACAGTTTAAGAACATTGCAAAGAGAGCATCAGAGAGAGAGTCTTAATCACAGAGACAAATTTCAAGATAAACTGCAGAAAGTGCACTTTTTCTTTGTTGCTTTTTATGGCAATTACAGTTCTCAAAGTTTGGTTGGATCTCTTCTCCAGAAGTGAGACATCATTGCATTTAAAACATTTGTGCTTGTGTTGTTAATAATAGTCTAAGCTGTCCATTAAGTTACATCTGCCAATATTTTAAAGTTATTTTTGACACTGTAATTTTGAAGGAAGAAGGGAGGGGAGTTCATAAAAATGCATTTTGTTCTCTATAAGCCAAAAACAGTACCTCTCATTATAGTGCAGTCTCTCCCTTTACATAACAATCACACACGCTCTTGACAAGCAAAAAGCTCACTTATTTCTATCAAGTGGGATACAAGTTTAGATGGATAGTTTCTCTACTAATGAAGGACATTTGAGTCTCTAAAGTATACTCCTAACTACTACTTTAATAGTGTCATTAACTGAATACTTAATACTTTTACAGAAATAATATGACTGCCAGATCGACTCTAAAATGACAAAGATCCAGCAACAAAAAATGAAGTCAGAGGAAGATAAACTACCATTTCAATCTATCTCTAATCACAAAAGACTGCACATTTCCGAGGCAGAAGTCCTACCTATGAAAATTAGGAAGAGCTACTTCCAGTATTGCTGGTAGTTTCAAAACCAAAATGTGAGTGGTTCTATCTTAAAAAAAAAAATAAATAAATTAAATACACCAGTCTATACTATCACTGTGGATCTTCTTGAGGAACAGTAAAGTTCAAGAAGATTCCCAACAAATTGCATGCCTTTATGTGTCTAAATTTAGTTTTTAAATCTAGCTGCCTTAGAGGTTCGTCGATTGAACTGTCTATTCCTACCTGTTGAGAGGAGGGTATCTATACTTTTGGTCCTTACTGTTTTGTATGATAAACAGAATAACATGTGCAAACTCATCCATTTTTATGCAGCAGTTTCAGTCACTCTTCAAAGATTTTCTCTTCAGAAGTGAAAGAAAGAATTGTTTATATTATTTAACCACCTTCATTTTCTCCATTGCACCACAGTATCCGTGTTTTCAGCAGCAGTTCTCCCTTTGGTGATGCATACCATTAGCTTAGATGCAATACCTCAGTGGAAAGCTAGTTTTCCTATCCAGGAAAATCACTATTATATTGTGATGGATAATATTACCCACTGGAAGCATCTTAAGGCTGTGTATTCCCTTGTTCTGGCTCCCTGAAGGCCTAGAGGCAGAAACCATTCCTAAGGTTATCACCAGAGCAGTGGCTGATATCCAAAATCAATATACAACAAATTGGAGAAGTCCCCCCTATTAGCCCAGGTATTTCTATGCTGACTTTTATCTCCCATTGTCTCAACTGACCACAAAAGCAACAGCAGAGCTTCAGCTTGCTTTTCCTAACAGCTCTGCCACTCAGGCTGCTACAGGCATCCTACCTTCCCACTGGTACTTGCTCTTCCTTCTGAGCCAACACCACTGAGGGCAAAATTTGATGAAGCAGTTGAAAGAGATGTAATTGCTCAGGCACAGCATGAGCAGGCACTATACACTTATGGATGCCTAATCACACAAGAAATCTATCCCACTCAACTCTATAACATCTTTCCATATCATTTGCCATGAAGAAAGCACTTAATGTTAATTCTTCTTTGCATTTTATATGGCAGTGGTGAGAAGGGAAAGAAGGCATAAAGCTGTTGTTTCCTTCTTTCTTTTTTCTTTCCTATCTCCACCCAGGTGCACTGGCTATGAGACTGTGTTAGAGATTTTGAGGAAATTAGCATAGGACAGAAAATGAGGGGTCAATGGCTCAAGCTCTATAATAAAGAAGACTCCCCACTCCATTCACACGTCAAAGGGGAAAAAAATTAAAATCAACCCCTAAATTATCATCAATTTCATTCTTTTATATAAAAAAATAGTCAGTGTAGCTGAATAAAAATTTTCATGTGTTCCAAAAAATTTGGCTGCTAAACTCAAATAAAAATACTGGATAGAGTGATAAAGTTACAAATTGCTCAGAAAGTTGGACTGAAACCAAACTTATCAAATTTCCAAAGAGTGTCTCTCAGACAACTCTGAAGAAAATATTAAGGAAAAATATTCAGAGATGCTATGGGTTATACTCTCTCAGTTCAAAGTATGTGCCCAGTCTTCTATTCCAATTCTTCTCTCTCAGCAATCTTTACTATTTTTCACCACAGCTGAAGTTCCTGCCTTTCAAGCAGAAGTGGAGGACTGCAGATCAGTAGCTTTTAGATAGAATCACAATATTTCAATGTTATGTTTAGCTCCTCCCTGTTCCCTTCCCCTCTTCCCCTCCCAAAAAGCCCAAAACCAAAACAAACCTACAATCCCAATCACTCCTGCACTCCTTCGAGAACTTTTACAAGCAGCAAATTCATTTTCACTGCTGTGGCAGTCTCTGCAAGACCTGGCCACTCTCAAGCCTTGTGACAATCCTAGTGTCAATTCTTTCTTTTGCCTCACCCTTCACAGATACTGAGCATCCTCACCTTCCAATTTTATATAGACTGAGCAATTTCAATATTTTATACTATTTAGTATCTGAAGAAGCTGCAGTTCCATGATCTCACTGGTTTCCTACATAGAAAAACCCAGGGTGTCATTTATCATTCAAAACCACCTCTGCAGACATGTGATTCCCCATTGACTAGAGAGAATAACCAGAATAACCACTCTGGTACACAGAGTGAAACTGCTGTAAAGGCTATTGTCAGACTACAGACGTAACAGAAAATTAATTGATCTGAGACCATTAGGATATTTAAATGTAATGGAAAACCACATTAATTTCACAAGTATTACTTTGAAATGAAATTTTTATTCAATGCCTAGAGTTGAGGTTTTTCTGGCAGCCTGTCTTGCAGGAGTGAAGGATAATCTCTCCCTGCTGGAGTGAACTATCAACAGTGTCCCATACATTGGCTACAGCACATTGAAAGGAACAGACAACCATCTCCAGGGCAAAAGTCCTTACAGGTATCAGCTCAGACCATTTCTTCTGGAATAAATGCCTCAGTGAAGCTGGAGTTCCTCTAGCTGGTAGGTTCAGTCTGATCAGTAACAGCTGAGCAACCTTTGCCTCAGACAGAAGTGAACCAAATACAAGGTTACAAGTGAAATAAACTGAAATCTGGACCACACTTACAACAGCTCTTTAGTTCTTTGATTTTTCCTAATTAGGAACTTGAAGGCATCTGCCATGTGTTAGCTTGGAGTATTCAGCCTATTCAGCAACACCTTCTAAATGCCAGCCCTAAAGAAACAGTTTTTCTGGTCTCACCTTCATAAGTTTACCGTCCTTGCTCCATTTGTACCAAAATGTGGGAGGAAGAATTCACTGCTTTTCCAAAAGGTCAGTGACTTTGATGATCAAAACATTTCCTTACCCATCTCACCTCCTTGGCAGTAAGTTTTGAGTTTTACACATTTAAGCAGCTCCTACCTCTCAAGATAATAAGGTTCAAGATGTGTGTTTTGTTACGTGATATACTGCAGAATCATATATGTGAAATTCCACTGTTTGTTTTTTTCCTAACCAAATTTGTTATTTTATGTTGGTTTTTTTTCTATAGAGACCAACATATACAACACGTTTACAGTGTAGCTGAAAGATTGTTTAGGTCAATTGAAAGATTGTTTAGCTCAATCCTACCATTACACATGTATTATTACTACCACTGTCAGGGGTTCCTTGATTAAAGTATACAAGTGTCATAATGTCCTAAATATCATAAATATTCCTTTAACATTTAACTTACAAACATCAAATCAAACACGTACTTTGATGTGCACCTTGATGTGTGACGGCAAATAACTTTGTTTAAGGCATTTCTCCTTGGCTGTGAGGAGACAGGAGACTCTTGTTTTATCTCTATCCTACAGACACATGTAAGCCTGGTTGTGCAATTTATTGGATGTAAATCTGAGTTTCCCTTTTATGGCAATTATTCTTCTATGTTTCAGGTCATTGATGATGACAGGCAGATATTTGCAGAACACAGGATTCTCCAACAAAGAGTTGTCTAGTTCAAAAAAGGAAAGTAAAGCCTGAAGTATGTAAATCAATACTCAAATTAAATATGTTTTGCTTCCAAAGCTTCATCTAAACTTTAATTTGGCAAGTATTCTTGGAGGTGCGTATTCCAAATGCTGACCAACATGAGGTTAGTTTAGGTCAGCTCCTGTCAGGTCACAGCCCAGGATTATATTTGTATAGGTTGCTTCATCTGTAATAAAGAGAAATATGTACAACTTTGCTCAAATTTTGAATCATCACGATCTAAGAAACTAGTAGCTTTAATGCAGTGTTTTTCTGATAGCTATTGTATAGCTATGTCATATCCATCAGAATTGAAAAGTATCAGGTAGCAGATCATCAGTAAAAATATGGAAAATATTTTTCTAATTTGGTGTAAATTCTAATCTTCAGAACTTCAGGAGATTCCACTCAATTCAGGAGACTTCCCCAAGCAGAAATGATGTTATGCTAAAGTGTCTTGGCAGATATAGCTAAACAGTTTTCTCTGTTGTGGAAGTTAATTTAGATCATTATATTTTACAGTGCAGATTCATCTCACATTGCTGATTTTAGTAACATTTTACAATGAATGGTAGGTCATTGTCATCATCATTCAGTATGATGATTCACTAGCATCCACAAAAGTAATTTTATTTTAAAGTTCTTTAGAGATTAGCATTAAAAAACCCTAAGGCTGAACCCATAATCCATATGTGGACTTTTTGCCTACAAGGTAAAAGAGTGAGGTTTTGCTCCACCTTCTCCGTATTAGGAGAGATGTGATTAGTCACTTAAGAAATGTGCAGGTTTTTTAGCCTCTCAGATGTGCCTGTACCAAGACACAGTTTTTGGTACCAGAGGCGTGACAGCTCAAAACCTGGCAAATCCTGTAGTTGTCAGACTCTTTCATAATGACCAAATTTGATTTATTTGTAGATTTCAAATTGAAAAACCCCAACAAAGTAATCATCTTTACTCTTCCTAAGCAGAATTAAGGCCACAGACTTTTACCTAGCTCTTATTGTGACAAGCTGTGTTATTGTCACATTTTTCGTTGAACTGAAAGTTTTTTTAAAAAAATCCAATTCTGAGCCCCTTATGTTTATATTCTGTTGGGACCCAAACCAGGGCTTTCTTTTACTTTTTCATTTATATCTTGGCAGAACTAGCTGGAATAGCATCCCTCTGCAAAGCTTTGTACAAATACATAACAAGCAGTGCCTTGTAACAGAGCACTGATTGTTTAATGCACAAGACAAAGGGCGGGGATAGGGGAAAATGGAGATAGACAAGTTTACAGATCATAAAGTATAGAATAGTTTGGGTTGGAAGAATCTTTTGAAGGTCATCTAGCACAACCCTCAACCCAAGATGGAAAGACTGAACCACAAAGAAACCGATAACCGCAGTCCAGTGTCTTTCAACCCTACTGTAAGATTTGTGTAAATATGGGCTAACCCCTCAAAAATCCATCTCCAAAAACTTGTCCCAGACTACTTAGGAAATCAGTGAATGAGCACAGGACGTGCAAGGGCCATGGGAAGAGAACTGTCACCAAGAGCAGGGTGTTGAAAGTAACTGCATAAATATCACAAGAGTCCTTCTCTATCCCCAAGTGTTCACACCCTGAAAAGGGAATTAACTGGAGAGCAAGGCAGGTATTCGTAACACCTCCTAACAGCCTTTGACATTGCTATGTTTGGCCTCCCTTTTCAGCTATGAGCAGAAATCACATGTCAAAGTCAGATACAAGTAAGCTGTAGCTATGTATAACGGGTAGCAGAAAATTACTGATGTATACACACACACCTTACAGTGTCTACACTCTCCTATGTTTTCATTTATCCGGTAAAACAACTTACTAGTAGCCAAATTTAAAAGTCTGATATCATTTGTTATTTAAAAAAATATTTGGATTGGTGGAAAATGAAACTTCCATTATGTTCAGACTTCAAGCAAATTGTCCTTCTGTTTCTGCTATTTACTACAGGAGACAAGGAAAAGTCTAGTGAAATTCTTACTTATCTGGGGAGCACGAGTAGTGCATATAATACCTTCTGCTATGTGTTTTGTGACTAGAGTACAATAATTATCAGGGAATTCCAAGGTGCAAGGGGCCCTTCTACATATTTTCCTCATTAGTAGCACTTTCCTACTCAGCCAGATTAGTATCCACCTGATAGTGCAAGCCAGGCAAGTAACTGTGGGTGGGATCCAGCTAGCAGAGCCTAAGTACCTGTGCTGTGGCAGACAAAATAGTAACTCTGAAAGTTATTAAATGTACCTCTTGTTCTCCACTGGTGAGATAAAGAAATTAAGTTATTTATGTTAGGATAATGCATGCATTAAGCTCTTGCAATTAGAATCACACATGTACCTCAGAGTTCAAATACTTCTGAATTCTCAAAAAAAATCCAATTCTCTCACTGAGGAAGAAACACTAGTTTCCCACAGTCTCCTCAAACCTACACAAAATTTAGCTTGGAGGCTTTTGTGCTTGGTTGAGTCAGTGCAATGCACATCCTATATGCCATCTAGCTGTAGGTCTAGAAAACTTTGCTCCTTATCAGTTTGTCTTATATACGGAAAGTGAGGGTCCTGCTTTAAGTTTAGCTTTCCTCTTCTCACCCCTTAAGGCAGGTATTATGAACACTTCAATCAAAAAATGTTTCTGCTGAGAGCTTTTAAATGTTTCCTTGCAAAACTAAAGAGATTTTACAAAGATGTTTGTGATGTTATTAATTTCACTTGATGGTTGTATACAACGCATTGGAAGCATGTTAACAGTTTCAGTCCAGAGCTGAAGAACTAGTGTCCACACTAAAGAACAGACCAATTTCAAATAAGAAGCAAAGAAAAGAGAGAAGGAGAAGGGAAGGGAGGGGGAGGGGAGGCGAGGAGAGGGGAGGGAAGGAGAGGAGGGGAAGGGAGGAGGGAGTGGAGGGGAGGGGAGGGGAGGGGAGGGAAAGGGAGGGGAGGAGAAAAAATCACAGAGCAGAACAAACTGGTATTACTCATGTTCAAGGCACTATAATTTCATGCAGAGCAACAGGTGACAATTAGTGCTGCAGGAATTAGGGCAGTACTATGAATAAATTGATAATTCTTGTATCTCTGCTGTGTCTCACCCCTCCCACCTTTACAGAGATCCTATTAAGGCTAGTGGATCAGAGTGAACTCAAGAGGGTTATCATCACATCATAGCTTTACTTCAGGGCTCAGAGTAGGTATTGCATGAGATCATGTATGAATAAAAACAAACCACTTCAAAGTCTTGTCAGCAGTCCCTCCCCCAATTTATCTCAGACAAAGTCATTTCCTTTTAATTACGCAGCTTAATACATGTAGAAAAACAGTTTATTCTCCATGTAAATACATATCCCAAGTTTGCTTCCATTTAGGATCATAGGACAAAAATGAGGCTGTATAATTTGCCACTGATGGGTCACAAGCTTTTAAGTATACTCAAACTTTTGGATTTTTTTACAGATGAAGGCTCAGGAGGGAACTTGAACAACTCCTTGTCAAGTTGTTACATGAATGTTTTGCGATACAGCCTATTCAGCCATGGGGAAAGGAACTGCTTGCTTTGGCACGGTTGCAAGATGACTGGCACAATGGGCAAGTGAGGTTGTTGGCAGTTCTTATTAGTAGGTAAAGGTGCAACCTGAAATAATACCATTATATCTAGCTAGAGATCAGTGTAGATTGAAGTATGAGCCAATATGTTTTATAATCAATTCAAATCCTTGTAAGCCCCCATTTAATGCAGGAAATATTATATGCCTCCATGGACAGAGAGAAAGAAATTAAAGAATTAATTTGGAGCAAACCTGAAATAGAAGCAGGGTCAAGTCTCCCAAGTTTTTTAAGTACTGTGAAAAGAGATGAGTTCATGTGGCATTGTGCTTGAGGCTAAGCCTGCTCTTGGGGATGCCATCTGACTGGCTGACTGGCTGGCTGGCTGCTCCAGAAAACAGCAGTCCTACATCTCCTTTGCATCAAAACTGGCACTTATCTGGTCTCACAAGGAGCTGGTCCAGGCATAGTGACTCAGTGTTCATCTATGCTGGCCTGTGGGAAGTAATGGCAAGGTATGAAAAATGGGACTACCCCATCCAGCAGCAGGTAGCCATTACAGCAGCTTAAATGGAGTGCAGAAACTTACCCAAAGTAAAGTGGAGCTCTCCATCTCACAGGTATGTAGCAGAAGAACACAAAGATTTATAAGTACTCTGAGCCTCCAGTGAAGGCAGACTTTCTCTAATAATTCAAAAAGATCCTTTTCCCATTGAGAAAGCTGAAGAAAATGGCTGTTTACATATTGGACTCAAATAATCATCATCTAGAGTCTTTTATAAATACATATCCTAAGCAGAAGACCTCAGAGACTCACTTCTGGGCTGCCAGGACATTCATTGGGTTTCCAGAGCATTTCAGCCTACAGAGTCATGCACACAGCAAGGGGGAGGCAGCATTTGGGGGTAATAAGGTAGCTTTCAGCTAAATAATCAACTTTTTCCTGATCAGGGTGGCTTACAAGGTGAAGTTCCGCTGTGCAAGGAAGGACTCTTACTGCTATAGTAATTGATCAGTATATGCCTCCTATAAAATTCCAGGTACATTTAAACCTAAAAGCTTTTGCTCATCACCAGGACACCAAAACAGAGCCCAAAACAGCCCTTGCCTCAAGGTATAAAATTGTTTCAGTTTTCTGAAGTTTGCAGTGGATCGAAGCCCTGATTCAGCTTCATCCTGCTTCTTGGTAGGGACATACTGCAGTGCCTCCATGTATCGAAGAACACAGTAGGTGCTTTGAGTAAATTCTGGAGGGTCGAAAGGGAAGGTCAGTGAAAAGTGGTATGACAGTGTTTGCTCACAAACCAAAATTAATGAGATTATTAACGCTAGAGCAGACTATGAAGAACTACGGGAAAGCCTAATAAATCAGACAGTGTAAGATTAGGTTTGCTGTAGATAAGAGGTGCTTTCAGAAGAACAATTTAAATTTACTCATACACATCGATTTCTAAACTAGTTGAAGGTTCTTAGGAAAAGTTTAAGCATGATCTTTGGCAGTTTAAAAAGCGTGTGCAGAAATACAAATAAGATACTGGTCTGTACTGAGAAGCAGACGAAAATGTGGTAAAACGTTGCAGAGCAAATAGGGATATATATTTTCCATGAGTATATGACATCACTTTTACTCTGGACTTCAGTTTCTGGAACACAAATCCTATTTTCTCCTATTTTCTGAAATTACAGAGTTGGAGATGAATTGAAAATAATTCAAGAAAGAGGGCAAGAGATGAAAGGAAAAGGCTTCCATAAAAAAACAGTTAAAAAAATTGTAGGTAAAATTAGACTAAACATTTTTGTGGCAGCAGCAGGGTATGGGACATCAAGAAAGGTATGATATTGAAGTAGCTCTTTTTATCCTACCCAATCGTGTTTCATTTCCCATTGTTGCATCTGTGAGGTAGCTGAGAATCCTATGCAGTAGGAGAAAGGACAGGAGAGCCTGTAGTTCCAGACAGAACTATACTTATTCTTTTCCAAATTTTGTTACAAGTATGCACCATGTCTGTGGTGTAGAAACGTGATGTATCGCAGCTGCTGCTACTGCATAGCTCAGCTTTTCAGACAAGAGAACATCCTTTAGAGATCATCAGATTAGGTTGACTAACTGGCTGTTCTGTCTAAAGAAAGTCAGCCTTTTGACTTTTACAGCAATGTGATGGACTTCCCTGCAGGGACTTACGCCAAAGTTTACAGCAGCTTAAAGATGTGTAGTTACTCAAGGAGCTTGAGTTTATCTGTTGTGGAAAATAGACAGGAATAGATCCAACTTCAGTGATAGTGAATTTCAAAGTCTTTCTTTCCTTGGATACCTTCCATAGAAACCTCTCACAGATAATCCACCAAACACAAATATTCCTGGGCCACAGTGGGGAAATCACTATGAAAAAGAGTTACAAGAACTTTAGTAACACAAAGAAGTGTGTGATTGAACCCAATTAACTATTCTCATAATAAAGGGAGAAAAAGGGGGAAGAGAGACAGCACAAAACTTTAAGCCAAATATTTAAATGCTCGATAAACCCTGTATTGCAAGGTATTGCTGTAACAAGTGTGAAGAAGGGCAACAAAGTTGGTGAAGGATCCACAACACAGGTATTATGGGCAGCGGCTGAGGGAGCTGGGGTTGCTTAGTCTGGAGAAAAGGAGCCTCATGGGGGACCTTATTGTTCTCTACAACTACCTGAAAGAAGGTTGTAGGCTGGTGGGGTCAGTCTCTTCTCCCAGGTAACAAGCAATAGGACAAGAGGAAATGTTCTCAAGTTGCTCCAGGGGAGGCTTAGATTGGATATTAGGAAAAAATCCTTCACCAAAAGACTTGTCAAGCACTGGAATAGGCTGCCCAGTGAAGTAGCGGAGTCACCATCCCTGGAGGTATTTAAAAGATGTGAAGCTGTGGCTCTTACAGACATGGTTGAGTGGTGGATGTGGCAGCACTGGGTTAATGGCTGGACTTTGTGTTCTTAGAGGTCTTTTCCAACCTAAGTGATTCTTTGATTCTATGACTGTATAATTAGCCTGTTGATCACATTCCCACAGGATATTGTTGTACTATGTAGTTTAGTGAATATGAATGTAGGTATTCCTTGGTTTTAATATACTCAAGGCAAACACTATTCTCTGGTTTCTAGCTTGACAATAGCCAGCTTGAATTTATGTTGTTAATTCCACTGTGTACGTCCCACCCAACACAGACACTGTGCAACTGTTTCCAGTGTCTAAGTTTAGTGTTGGAGAATTTCGTATTAACTACTGCATTACTGTCAAATACGTAGTTTTGGGCTAGGGAAAGTGTTGCCAGTGTGGCAATTTGCACCTCCCAAGACCTAACCAGTACAATATTACCATATGAATGATCCCCTCCCTCTTTCCCTCCCTCCTACAGGAGTGTGCCTATTTCCCTTCCATTATAAAGCCAGTCAAAAGCTACTGCCAAGCTGTTAAAATTTTGATCTCTCTCCTTAAAAAAATAAATCCTTATGAAAGAAAAGATGTTATTAGCTGTGGTAATAACAGGTGGGAAAAGAACAAGAACTGTTTCTTTCTTGTCTTTCATTTAAACGTGTCTATTTTTAAGCAGACTGGCCAGCTCTGCTTGTCATTTTTTAGCTGTAAAGGGAGTTGGTTCAAGGTCTGTCAGCATGATAGGTCTTGCCTCCATTTAGGCTGGAGATATTACCATTCAAGGTTTCTTTTAATAGCAAATGAATACTTTAGAGTTCAGAAGTGCTCTTTAAACTCTATTTTTCTGATTTCTGGTAGCTGCCTTGTTCACAGGGAGAATTGTTATGCAGTGTTCAGTATCCTGGCCCCAACTCACAAAGCCAGGGGCCAATCCAACTGCTGCATGTGTGGAGTGTTTTAATTCATACAGTGCTTCAATAAAACCAAACCAACCAATCAACCAACAAAAAATCAAACCCCATAAAGGTGTGCATGCGCGCGTATACACATACACACACATGCACACACACACACACACACACATCTACAGCTGCTCATTTCAAAGTAAAAAGACAGGGAAGACCAGCTTAATATTGATTGATTAAAAATTGTAAGAGGCTCGCTATTATTTAAGCTCTCAGGAAAGGCAATCACCAACACCTAGCAAGTGTCTTTCTCTACACATCTCAAATCACCCTAGGGTACAATATCATGTAATTCAAAATGTACATGAGTTTTGCACCTTCTCCAGAGGCACCTGGAACTAACAATGGCCAAAAAGATGGTGTTGGGCAGACACAATAGTACAAGGTAAAAAACTACTCTGATATTTCAGATCCTTTAATATATTTTAAACATAATCAGCAAAAGACACTTGAAAGAAAAAAGCAAACTCACCATTCTGGAAACTAAGAGTTTTTTTCCCAGATCCAAATTATGCTTTTGTCCAAGATATCAGCATTGTTGAAGGAAGGAATACTTATTCTTGCTCCAGCTTTGAGAAACTCCGGCGTGCTGAGGGTTCAGGTAGGTGCTGGAGTACACCTGGCGAGCCTCCCTCCTCAGGGTGCTGTGCAATGCCTGCTGGAATGTGCAGTCTAGCAGGTACCTGGCACCACTTGTTCGAACAGACAGGAGTGAGCGATGGGACTACATTACCCATAATTGCCTTCTGCTGGTTTACGATTACACCTGAAACCAAGAGAGGTGGTGTGGGAGTTTCGCCTTAGGGAGGAGAGATAGACACGCAGAGGAGAGAAGGAGGAAGCATGTGCTCCTTGTCTGCCACTGGAACAGAATTAGGGTTTTCTACTTTCACACACCATGTTGCAGATATATTGAATTGCTGGGAGAGGCTCAACAAGTGGCCTTCTGATAAAGGTCAAGTTAAAAATAATTAGATTTACAGGCAATGAGTACAGTGACTGAAATCTCGTGAACCTGTATGACCGGTTTAGGTATGTGAGAGAATCAGACAACTGGGTATAAGGAAGCAAGGGAAGGAGGGGTGGCAGTGGCGTGGGATATCTACAGAGGAGGGAATGCAAAGATATTTGGGAGCGTCAGGAGGAAAGGGTTCCCTTTTACCCCATGTCCTTGAGGAAATACATTACATTGCAGGTATTTTTCTCAGTAATTTCAGAATTTTGCAAAATAAGGTTTAGAAGGACAAAGATTACAGGCACAGAGAGATAAGAAAAATGGTCTTTTTTCTAGTCATGTCACAGGGAGTTGGAGAAGGGATGATTTGCCTATCCTGTTATTATTTGCTACTTGTGGTTTTAAGGCACTTAGGACTCACAATTGAAACCCTCCTTTCACGAAAAGAGGGTTCACAGGCTTTCTAATCCTGCCTCCAAATAGCTGAAGTATAAATCAGATAGGATAAAAAATGGAGAAAGGCAGAATCCAGGTTGTTTATGGACAAGATAGTGTCAATACTGGTGGGTAGTTTCCACCAAATAAGCAACCTGTTGAAACAAGTTGTTCTGTCTGACCAGGGCTGGTAGCAAAATGGGGTGAAACTCATCAAATAGTTTCATCTGGAAAAAAGTTAAGTTGAAATGGTGCCAACACCATTTCAACTAAATAGTCAATCCATTACGGCACCATTCAGTTCCTTCAGAGAACTGAACACTTTCCCACCTCCCACTCAATCCAGAAAACAGCCTTTCCCACCTTGCGATATGTAACAAAGAGGAAAAAAGAGATGCCCCATCTCTAAATGCTTTAAACCCAGTAGATTGCTGAGAGAGCTCTATCCTGCTGTCAGAAGCAGAATGTTAGAGTAACACAGCAGGGTATTCACTATGTACTGAAAGTACTAGTTATAGAAATATTAGGTGATTTCTAATACCACTGCTTCTGTAAAAGTTTAGTTTTGAAATTCAAGATCTGGAAATAGAAAATGTGGGACAGATAAGTCCTGTCAGACACCAGAAGAAGAAGGGAAACATTTCCAGTGACATTTAGTGGCTTATTCAGAGCTACTAAGAAAGCAAGTATTTAATTTTTTTTATATGTTTCATTTTCTGGTTTTTGGATTTTCTTTGCATTTTTTTTTTGAGGTAGATACTTCCTATCATGTGTGTCTAATATGAATGACAACACACCAAATCAATTGAAACTTACTGTTATACTAATATAATCTAATACTAAATTAAGATCTTGGTATCCTAAACTCTAAATTTCAATCCCTTTTCTGTCATGTCAACTTAAAATTTCTGGTTAGATAAGATACTCTACCCCAGGCTTCATTTCTCTGAATGGACCATATCCTCATAACAGGAATGTTGGTTCACAGCAGAAGTATTTTCAGAGCCAGATGTTTTTGATAATCCATTCTTTTGGTTAAAACAATAATTTAAAAAATATTAGTGGGATTTTATCTTAAACAGAAAGACTTCATGTTTAAGCTGATGATTTTTAACATCTCTTTTTATAGGGATGAATCAAAACTCAATTAACATGATATGCCTCTCAACTGTTTCTCAGGTAGAAAATGAGTATACAATGTACCCATAAATCTGCAGTTGAAACCCTAGTGATCCACATAAAGCATCTACAGGATTTCAGTTCACCTCTGGGCCATAGGAACATAGAATGCTTTGGGTTGGACATCTTTGCACTAGATCAGGTTGCTCAAAGGCCCATCCAGCCTGGCCTTGAACACTTCTGGGGATCGGACATTCACAACTTCTCTGCGCAACCTGTTGCAGTGCCTCACCACCCTTTCATTAAGGAATTTCTTCCTAATATCTAATCAAAACTTATCCTCTTTCAGTCTTAAGCCATTTTCTCTTGTCCTATCTCTGCATGTCCTTGTAAAAAGCCCCTCTCCATCTTTCTTGTAGCAGCCATTTAGGTACTGGAAGGATCCTACCTAAAAAAGGGCTCAAGCATTAACATAGTCTGTCCAGGTTTTCTGTACAAGGGTGACCAATTATTAGTTCACACATATTTATTAAAGTCTGCCACTTCTGCCTTGTTGCACAATGAAGTTTACCTTAAAGGCATCTAAACCAGATGTTTAAAAGACAGTGCTGCCTACTCTGCTACCTCTCCAGAAAGTTCTGATCAGTCAGTTTCCATTTCCAGACTCCACTGAAACCCAGATTCCTCAACAGCTTTCCTTTGAACACCATTTGATGAGAAACTGTGGTTTTCTACAGTTTGACTCATTTTCAAAGTCTTCTAGAAATCAGATTTAGATTCTTAGGCCTTAGGAATGCTAGGTAGTTTGTGGACAGTTAAGTAATTTAGTGTGTTTAATTAACTGCACTTTTTGTGTACAAGGTAAACCCACATGCTGTACACACAAACAAAAACTATATCAGATCCTCACAGGGTCACTTGGCAATATATTTTTCACTTTTTTTGTTTGTTTGTTTGCTAAGCTCAATCCACTTCTCAGATACATTTCTGTTATTGAAATCAATGGAATTTAGGGAGGAACCTTATGGAACAGCAGGGGGACCAATGAGGTTAATTCTGAAGTGGAAAGTTTGGAAGATGGGAGCACTCGCGTATGGGAAGATGTGGACTAAAGCCAGACATGATGGATCAGCCCATGTTAGCACAGCAACTAGTGTGGCAAGAGCAGAGGAGATCATGGAAAGTTTGGGAGCATAAGTAGTCACATGCTGGCTTGAGATAACATAACATACATGGTAAGGGGCAGCCATGTCTTCACTTTTCGTTTGATTACAGTATGTGCTTTCCCCTTTCCTGATTTTTTACTTTTGTTTGCTTGTTTAAATACCTATGTATTTTGATGGCTAAACCTAGTAGTGACTGCAAGGTCAAAGGGCACACTTAGTTTCTGCGTGTAAAAATATTTTATTTGCTTCCAACGGATGGAACAGCTGTAGCAGAAAGTAGCATATACTCCTGGACATGCATATGTTTTTGCTGCAGTTCTCATCAGAAGAACGGAGAAAACCAAGGCTTCACTGTACATTACATCCTATTCTCATCCCATTTGTTCCAGTCATTGCTAAAAGTTATAACAAATATGAACCCCTTGCCCATCAAGCCTTTAGAAGAGGGCCATCATTAACCTTAGGCTACGTGACAGTTACCTATATAATTATTTCCAACGCAAATTAGCTGTGGTCACTGCATCATGATTTATGCATGCATGTGGGAGAGAAAACAAAGGTATGATGTCAGGGCATTCTGAATATAAAGAGTCCACTCAGATGTGGTCAACTATATTATTCTTCCCCTGCCAGTCCCCACCGGTGGAAGAAAAACTTCCATGGTAGAGAATATTCAGGCCAAAGATGTTTACACATGAGGCAGCAGCTTAGGTAGAACTCCCAATGAAATAACAATTAATAAAGGTGTGGGGGTGAAAACTGTTCCTCTGACAGGTCTATGATAGAAAATGTTTAATAGTATGGTTATGCTGGCAAAAATGGTTTTGGCTGTTCTTACTGCTTCCAGGACCATGAGTTTAATCAATACCAGCAAAAGCACTTCTGCCAGTTTTGTGTCACATTAGGGCTGTTGCCAGTATAAAACATGGCCAAAAATCACATTTTGAAGAGGTATTACTTATGCTAACAAACATTTCTAAAACAAAGCAGGCTTTACAAACACTAATGAATGCTCCACCCAGGCAGGAAAAGCCACTTTTCCTGATATATAGTGAACCAAAGCAATCAGAAAGCTTTTACCTGGTTTCCGGAGTGAAGGATACAGTTCTGGGCAACGTTAAACACCAGAAAAACAGCTCTCAAAGCAGGCTGTTTATTAGACTTTAGTCAAGGTGAAGATTTGGTATAAGAAATGCAGCATCACATTTTAACAAATATGTAGAACTTGTGGCATGAGTACCACAGTACCACAGCAGTATGCAGTAAGATAAACTACAGCCAAAGCACAAGCGTGTACTTAAACTGCTGAAGGCAGCAGACCAAACTGAAAGAACACTGTCCAGCAATGAAGTTTGTAAGGAAGATGCTATATTGAGCAGCAGAAGCTATATCTGGACTTACTAGATCTGCTTCTGCTCTGGGAGGAAAAAAAAATAATTTCTCCATGGTAAGCTGGACCAAGAACTGAAATGTGGTTTTGTTTTGTTAAAAAAAACCAAAACCACCACCAAAACCAAACCAACAAACCAAACCAACCAACCAACCAAACAAACAAAGCACTCAGAAAGTCCTAAAGAAAAAAGTTTTTCTGATTTTCATATATCAACAACTCAAGGAAAATCATTGTTTTCCTCTAGTACTTATCTTAGTGAAGAAATGAGTATACCATGCCTCTATGTTGATTGAACATGAAGTAATATTAAATAGAGAGCATTTTGTTTTGTAATGAAAATTTTAAAGAGGATCATTTAAGCAAAACATTAGATGAATAGGTACCTGGCAAACTGGACTGAAGAATATCAGGGGAGGAACGTTCCTGAACAGTGAGCATATGGTTGCCAAAAGGGAATTGGAGAAAGAGCTCTGAAAGTGGTAGAGAAAGATCTCTTTCTCTCTTGAAAAGAAAAGTGGGTTGGAACTTGTACCCTAGGGAAAGACTCACAAGTTGTCTTTTGTACTATGAAAACATTTGTTTCCTCTCTGTAACTAAGGCTGATAGTTTGGTTAGTTGCTAGATTACTTTGTGCAAAGAGTGTTCATTAAACAGACTATTTATTTTTGTGTTTACATGATTTTTAATCTGTCGCTAGCAAACTTCTCTCTCCCACAGCTGAATCTGCTGTGCTCCGCAGGGAAGGAACACTTACTCCATTCCCACAGAGAAAAGGTACAACGAGACCTCAAAAGAAGAAAAACAAATTTGGCTTGAGCATACAAGCCTACTACCTCAGTAAGACACATGCAAAGACCCCCATGGCCCAAACAGTGTTTTGCAGGGACTAATCCTGCAGTCCTTGCAGTGATGCCTACAGGTCCACGTACATTAGACTTGGCAAAAGAATAACATCTTTCAGGTTAGTAAAACCCTATTTTGGTCCTAGTTCCTCATTAAATCCTGCTTCGCTTATATTGCATGTCACCGAGGACAATGTTCCATGTGACAGTAAAAAAAATTTCTGCAGGCGGGAGGAGCAAGGTAGAATAATGGGGTCCAGGCCAAAAAGCCCATGTCTTGAAGAGTAATGAGCAGTGAGGCAACAAAAATACTGTTCTGTCTCAGATTTTATTATATTATATTTCAAGAAATTGTTAGCACACTGTACTCAGCCACATTGGCTAGAAAATAATTGGTTACTAAAGAAGCAGCAAATAAGATTCTTTTGTTGCTATTTTTAGCCTAATTTCCTCAGGAAACAAGGTCTACATGATTGTGCTGTGTCTAAGACTCCAGTTGATCCTCACTACCACTAGTTTGTGAATCCATGAGCCAGTTCAGCTTAATGAAGGGACAGAGAACTCAGATTGGGTATAATGCTGTAAGTTTCATGAAAAGGCTCATCCAAGTGAAAAAGAAAGCTGAGGACCTCTGTGGAGGAAAGGTTACCATATTATTAGACCGCAGAAAATCACAGCAAAAACAGTAAATGAAAGAGGGACTGATATCAAAGCACAAAATCCAGAGAAGGTTTCTTTTTTTAAGAGGTAAAAATCCAGTTCAAAACAGAAAGTTATGAGAAATTGAAATCCAAAAGGTCCTCTATTTCATACAAAAACATACACATCAAGAATCAGAATCTGATCTCATTGTAGATCCCAAGCAGCTTGCTGAATTAAGTAGTAGGTGGCTAGATTTGACCATATAGTTTGTCAACATGGACCTGTTCTTCAGCATTGACTATGTAAAGAACTTGAAAATCTGGCCACTGGTGCCTCACTGGGAGTCAGGAGATACCAGACGCTCTTGAAAGACAAGCCTTTGTTTAGGTGCCCATATGGAAAGCAGCTGCTTCTAAAAATCAGATTTGAGGCACCAGGTAAGACCTGAAAAATACTTTATAGCACCATTACAGACTTAAAACTGATTGTCTCCATGTTAGACAGGGTTCAAAAAATGACATAAATAGCAAGAGTTTCATGTTCTTTGTGCCATTTAAAGCTGAAAGTAAGTATTTGCTAGCTGGGGTTTCTTCTTTTTACTTTGGGTTGATAAAAATGCAATTTTGAAAAGGCTCGAAGAAATTAAATTTTTCTTACTGACTTGAACAATTACTTACTAAATATCTATCAATTACAGCTTAAATATAACTTTTACTTTAAAACAAGTTATTCATCCCTTTAAGATAGATTGTATTTCCACTAACATAGGAGCTAATAAGCCCTGAAAAGCTAGAACCACAAATTCATTTCTTCTTTGTTATGAATCGAGAGTTAGTTTTTGGGTTTTATTCCTCCAGTTGAGAACATTTCCTCAGTTTAGTAGAAAACATTTGTCCTGTTTTAAATTTAATAACACCTTAGCCTGTATTAATAATAAACCTAAATGTGACTGATTTTCTAAATTGTGGTCTAAAAAGTAGCTAAATAAGAAGTGAGCAGTGAAGCTGTGAAAGGAGCTAAAGGCCAGTTTCTTATCCCTTCTCACAATCACCTGGCCTCCTTAATCCAACAGCATGATGCTGCTCACTGTGATGTATCCTTGAAATGTGGTCTGTTAAGCCAGGTGACTGCATATTTCTGCAGTAACTGAAGCAATAGTCTAAGCTTACTACATTTTTGACCTACCATACCCAGTACATTATGTCTAATACCTAAAGTATTAATTACTCATATTTACTGTGTGGTATAGCAGATAAAGAAGTGTAAAAGTTACCTTTTAAATGTTGCCTACAACTAGGAGTCAGGGTTTCAATAACATCTGTAGCATGAAAAACAATTTGTCTTTACAACTATGATAGAACTGTATGAGATAACTGGATTGATCACATTTTATTTATCAATTACTTACACATCATATTTGGAGACTAAAAAAGTACAGGTTTTGGTTGCATTTTTATCTGTTCTCATTAGATAATTTGATCATAATTATTTTTATAGTGACACAAATTAGTTAAGTTCTACTATGCCTTTGTCATATATTTGCGGTACAGAAATGTGGATCTGAGCTCTTACTGTCTGTGTATTCGTTACCTGGAAAAAAACACTGTTTCTCATCATCAGCTATATCAAGCAAAGGAAAAATCTTGTAACAATGCAAAGAAAAATACCCACACCACTGATAAAGAAACTATTCAGTTATGTAATCACTCAGGTGTTCAGTTGGGTTTCCGAGTCGGCAAAATATCAGTTAATCTTGTTGTTGTTGACATAATTCAGATGAGTATTTAACAATGTATTTTGGTGTTTTGTTCTTTAGGAATAGTATTATCATGCTTACATTGCATATGTATATGTCTTTTTCTGCACCTGAATCTAAGCTGTGGAGTACATACCTCTCAGCTACACAAGCAACTGGTACTAACCAGATGCTATTACCATCCTGACAATATTGTCTCACCTTTTAATAACCGAAATGTAATTTTCCAAAAGCTCTACAAACAACCACCTGATCTGCAAAACACTGTTTCTGCAACTGAAATCTCTCTCTCCTATAACAAGAAATTTTGATGCACTATAAACCCATTAAAATTACTCCTAAGGTAGAGTGACCCCAATCCTTTCAGAAAAGGCCTGACGTTATCATCCTTACAACTGAAAAACAGGACCCGTCTTTAACTCCCAGGTGACCTCACGTGACTAATCTGAAGCACACACAAAGGCCTGGAGATGGTCTTTAATGTGCCTACCGAAAAGGAAGATCATTTCTGGCTGCCTTAGGAGTAATAGAGCTGGAACCCAAGAGTATTTCAGCTGAAAAGCCACTCCCAGACCTGGCCAGCTCTGGGCAGAGCTGCTGTTACCTCTGGGCCCCTGGTATTTAAAAGAGAACTTCTTATTCACTGATACCTCCTGTTGCCTCTGATTACCATAATGACTGTAATTAATGCCTACACCACCAGAGCAGTGTGTGCTGGTACAGCAGCCCTCCACCCATGGCTGGCACCTCCTGCAGCTTACGAGGTGGTGGCAGCTGAGCACTCCCTGTGTCTCCTGACATTCTTTACACTGAGCTGCTAATGTGGGAGAAATGGTAATGCAAGACGATGATATTCTGATTTCATCTTCTGCTAATATCATTTTTCTTTTTGCTTTTAAGTTTTATCTTTTCGGGCTTTCAAAGGTTCTGACTAAAGATGGCTTCCCAGCTTAGAGAAAACCTGCGAGGTGCAATAAACAGTATGACTTAAGTACAGCGTATGTCGAGAATGCAGTTATAAAAAAGTAATAATGCTAGTTCTTCAGCTGTTAGTAATCAGAGCAACTCTGCTGAAGCAAAAGGAGTGGTTCCAGTTCACATCTTCTGAGTATCTGATACGTATCAAACTGTTAAACATGGAACATCACTTCACTACACTAGGCCCCTGTTAAATGAAAACTGTGGAAATAGGAGCGTATTTGGTTTAGAGGTCTTTATGAGACCTGTTCTGGAAGGCAGGTCCCTGCAATGCACTGAATATTTTCAGCACTGAGTGGCTCGAGGGAGTGCTCACTCAAAAATCTTGCAGGGTTTGTTCCTCTTGCCTTTATTTTGAATGCAATGATTTATCTTTGTTGACATGTACAGGAGCAGATAAGATCAAATAATGAACTGCTTTAAACTTCTTTAAATGACATGAGTGGTTTCAGTAAACATTTTCCAGCCAAATAATACAACCGATGCTTAATCTGGCCTCTTCCAGTGTCCCACACATTTCTCTTTGGTTTTTAAATCCAAGGCAGTGAGGAAGCTGTGATTATTCAGAGGCATTCAAATTGCGGTTCTGCTGATTGTGGTGTTAGCAGCTGTGACTTTGATGACTTCAGACAATTCTGAGTTTAGACCAGCAGTAGTACTGCCTTGTGGCTGGAACTTCAAGCAGGAAAAATGAATAAAAAGCCATCTCGAAATGGCAACAAAAAGTAAAAGTTACGTTTCAGTAAACACACATACCAAAGTTAGTTGGTCTAAGATATTTTGAGCAACTGGGTCACAGAGGATCCGTGGAGATTCCCTTTGCATCCATTTCTTGCTGAAGGCCAAGATCAAAGACATACATAAATTGGGCAGTGATGCTGGTACACTTCAGCAAAACGTCCAGACTATAGTCATGCAAATGTATAAACACATAAGAAGTACTCACAAGTACTCACACATATAAACTCCTACATTTTTGCTTTTAAATTATTAGCTACTCCTTTCACTTGGTTAGTTTACTGGCACTGGACTTAATTTCTATATTAAAAAACACTTTTTGGAATAGGGAACCACTATCTCACTATTGATAGTGGAAAAATTTAATAATAGCAAAACACAAACATTAATCTTTTAAATATAAGGGAAAAGAACAACTTATAAATCTGAAAAAAGTTCAGAGAGTAGTCTTATGATGAGTGTCTTGAAATGGATTCCTCAAGAACATCTGGAAGCTGTAAGTCATAATTTTTTTCCCCTCATAAACATATAAAATTGTATACAAGTTCAGTCATGATTTTTAAATTGTGGATCAAAGCCACGGTTTGTTATAATGAAGAGTATTTAAATATGCCCACAAAGAGCATTAATTACCAGTGCCACCAGGCCTGTTGTTACTGCCTTTGCTGTTTTTAAATACAGACACTGTTACAGTTTGATTGAACAAATATACATATTTCTGATCTAACATTAACAATCTTGTTGTTACCTGACACTATCTTGCAACAGGTATGACCTGTCAAGCCTCCCACGCTGAGAGGTTGAGGCTCATGTGTGTGACTCCAGGCTCCTGCTCCCCTGTAGCTTGGGCCACATCTCACGCACTGGCAGTGCATTGCCTTCACTCTGGTTTCCTTACCAATGTTTATTTGCTGATCACCTGCACCTAGAGCATTTGATTGCATAATAGAGGAGTGTGCTGGGTTGCCCCTGCGAAACAATTTCTTCCAGGACTCATTTCTCTGGTCAATACAGTGCTACTTCCATGTCAGCCCCTTCAACTCAGATCTGTCTCACTTCCCCCTTTCCATTATGCAGAATCTTTCTCATGCATTGAAGCAGACGAATCTTGACAGGAAATATACTAATAAAGTTGTAAAATCTGTCAATCATAGTTGTATTTAAAACCATTCATCCAAAGCATGTCTGCATGCATGTTTCTATTAAGGTCATACAAATGATCAGATCTTCTATATTGGTGCATCTTCTGTTCAAAGTTTGATTGAGTGCTGGACATTGTGAAATATATTTAGGAGCCAATTAAAAATATCATAAAATACTTTCATGAGTTTGAGTGTCTAGTTTTGTTAACCACACTTTCCTTGGAACTCTCTTCTTCCTTGGAACCTCAGGCACCTTCAAGAATTTCTAACTTCACAACTTTTTGGTGGATTTGCCCTTGACAAATCATTCCTGCCAAAATGTCTGTGGCAGTTCAGAAATTACACCCTTCACAGATTTTTATCCTTGCTTCTCTGCCAAGGATTCTGTAGTTAGAGCTCTCCTAGCATAACATATCAAATGAGTGCTCCTCATTGCATACATAATCTGAAACTGTACTTTGAAAAACCTAATACTGCAGCTCCATTCTGCCATTTGAATTACAAGGTGCTAAGCTTTGCTTGATATTTTATTTCTAGATTTCAGCAGTGTGAGTGGAGAGAAAGATTTCTCTTCTTTTGCCGCAACGTGAATTGGAAAGATTTACCATCTCTGGAATTCTTCCATGTAAATAGCACAAAAGAGGGGGATTTCTAAGGCTCACAACACTTTGCAATCAGTTCAAACAATCATTTTAAATTCTTTCTTTGCATGTCTCCCAGTTTTCCTATTGTAACATGTTCTAGTCAGTTCAGAAATTAAAATCCATGCATATGCTATCCTTTTGGTCAAAATCCTTATGATGACATCGTGACTTTTTTTATTTGGCTTGAAAAATAACATCTCGTTTGTGTCATTTGAATTAAGTTTTATAGTTTGGTAAACAACTACAGAGTTATCACATACAATATTATTACAGTCTGAAGCCATGCCACATTCCAAGTATGGGTATTACAATGAGTAAACAGAGCTCTTGCTCTCCATTTTGCCACCCAGGATATTAAGCTCTCCATAGCATTGGAATCCTAACAGAAGTTTCCATGACAAATGCTGAGCCTCAGGACCAAATAAAATATTGTAACTTTATCACTACAACTTCTCCACATTGAGTAATCTTGTGGACTCTATATGAACCTTTTGGCATTATCCATGTGTGCTTCAATAAAGTCAATTACTTTTTCTTGGGGAATTTTGGTGTATCATCAACCACTGGATACTGTTTACAAGAAACCACTGTGAGAACAGACTTAAGATCCATGACTTCTCTTATCTCATTTTGAGTAACTGGAGTTGTGCATTTGTTTTGACCCTTTTCCAGTTGAAAAGTACCAGTATCACATATGCTTGCAAAAAAGCAGTTGTAACAAGTTGTACTTGGCTTCTGAGGGGTAGGCATGTCTTCAGCTTACTCGGTACAGTGATCTTGCAATGAAAATCTTTGCATTACAGGATGATTAATACAACTTAGAATTTTGTTATGATTTTCCTTTTTCCTTCTTTACCCGGTGAATACTGAAAGCTTACCAAGTCAGTGGCATTCTTTGTGGTTGCTTGAAGAGTAAGAGCTTTGGTGCATCAAACTTCTTTTCTGATTAGGGGCCCCTTGTTAAAAAAATATTTCATCTCAGTAGTTAATCAGAAGTTATTCTCAATTAAAAGCTACATGACCAGAGAAATGGAGTGCGTGTTTACAGACTTAGAAATAGAAACCCTGAAAACATTCAAATTACAGTGAGCAGAGAAAGGGTTTTATTTCCCAGAGATGCACTGAAGGAAAGACTTTAGTGGTCTCTGATGAAATGTTTCAACTGTTTTCCTGGGATAACACACATTTTTCCTTGTTTCAGGGGCTGATTAGTACAGGCAATTACTACACCAACAAAAAAGGTTCACTTTTTGTCAGAAATATAATTCCATTTTTCAATTAAGGTGTTTAAAACAAATTCTATTTTATATGTATTTCATTTTATCTTCAGAAAAACATTAAACTTTGTCATTATTTTTTTCAATAAGTATTTATTACATTTCTTAAAATATATAGGTCTCCTGACATATGACATTGTCTAGTTGAATTTGGATTTATTTGTTAACTATTCTTCATAAAGTAATCTGAGAAAGAACAGAATGTTGAAGGGAGAGTCAAAAAGTTAGCTTCATACTTGTCTACAGAAGAAGTGCCTTTTCCTGGTTCTGACCGGTTCTGAAGTAACTATTTGTGAACACTTTGTCAAAACAGAACTTTAGATAAAGAAAAAAAAGGTTAAAAACATTTCCAGTAAATCCTTTTTTTCTCAAAAGGACTGTGAACTTCATAAAAATACTTGTATTTAGAAATATTTTCAATACCAAAAAAAAATTAGGCAGAGATTTTGACTTAAAAAGTTTGATCTCTTCTTCCATTTAAGAAACATCCTGAGATCACACACAGATTTTTGGGAAAGTGATACAGATTTTTTAATCATAGTCGAACCCCACCACAAGATTCACCTTTACTTCAGTGCTTCATATGAATTTCCCATATGAGATAGGACAAACTTCCACTAAGTATCAGCCTTGCTGCTAATGCCACTTGCTCTTACTTTTTATTGGATTTTTGAAAAACAGGAAACCAGGAAAAGAGCTATATCTGGTAAAAATTTCCAAACAAACCTCCTTACTATTTATGTACTTTTGGACACATCCTACCAAATACCTCAGGTTTATTTTCATGACAAAGAGCAATATCACCAGAAGTGAAATATGTCTTTGTGGCTCCAAACATCAGCAAAACACTGATGAATCAGAGAGACAGAAGTGAGATAGAAGTATGCTGCCAAAACATAATTTCAACAGAATATTTTTGTGTCTTCAACTGAATATTTTGCTAGAGATAAAACATTATTTTGCTATATCAGAGGACTACAAAGAAGATTTCCATTAAACAAACAGAAATGAACTGTCCTTTCTTCACTCCATCACCAGGAACACACTGTTCTAGAAAGTAAAAAAGCCAGATCTAAAAATCTGGTTACATTCATGAAGTATAAAATGTATACTTTCCTCCCTGTTCCTTTCCTTCCCCTTTTGATTTATTTTTCAAGTATCCTTTCCTCAGTCAATGTTCACCGTGAAGACCAGCGGTAATACACTTGTAAAAGATAAAAAAACCTTTACATTGTTCTATAAGTTCAGGAGTTAATAGAGGGTTTAGGTTTTGATTTTGAGTATTTTGATGTTACTGTCATGTTTAGTAATAAAACAAATGCTTATTTCAGCATGCATAATGACTTATATATATATATACCTTAATGATGTTCTTAATATTATAAATTTTTTGGTTGTTATTTTTTCTATGGACATTTTATTCCAATTAGTCATTGAATTCACAGCAGTACTGATAGCTTTATTATTAATTTACCCTTTGGGCATAAAAGTTCTTGATTATATATTTAACATTAAATGTTTCTATTCAATTGAAGTGCTTTTCTGATGTTGGATATTTAAACAAAAAAAAAGTGGTTTTAGTCCAATTTATACAGTAACACACATCATTTTAAGAAACAAACTCTATTCTTTAACAGATATTGTATGGAAAAATGCTCAAAAGATATGATGAAGTGATTTTTATCCACACTAACTTATGTTCAGATGATTTGAATCAAGAGATTATTGAATGTGATCTGTATATAAACATTTAAAATCAGAGTTAACTGAAAATTTGAAAACAAATAATGCTCTTAACATCTTTTACAAACATTTCCACTGACAAAACACTCATGAGTCATATTTTAAAAGCTTTGCAATAAAAAAGCTGCTATAACAGGGCTCCATTCCACACGCACACACAAAAATGGTTGGAAACTCACATTAGTTTGATAGTGGAATAATTCTATTCCAGAACATGTTCTTTTGCCAGCTTCTCTTATTTTTTTTCCCCTATGGAAACAGCAGAACTTTCCCCATGAAATACAAGGCTGGAAACAGTGTAGTAAATCACCAGAAAAGCATGTGTACTTCCATGGAGCCTCCTTGTAAAAGGATAATGCAATTAGAACTAAAAATACATTTTGCTTTTCTTTCTATTTTGGTCAATGAATTCATGTTTTAAATAAAAATGTTGTGCTTATCATTAGATATAGAATTAAATACTATTGAAGAAAACAGAAGTAAAAGAAATTTATAAAGCATATTCTAAAAAACTTAAAATTTTCAAAACCTAATGAAGCTTTGATTCAGTTTACATAAAATTCTTTTAAAACTCACCTATTAATGTACTAAAAAACCCACAATCAATCTGTCTCTGGCTTACACATTCCAATTTATTTGTAGACACAAAATTAAGAAAGCAAATGTAAATCAGGCATGTTTGTGCCTTCCAGCTTTTGTTCCAGGAACAAAGCTTTTTAAGAGTGCACAGACATGCTGCATGCTACAATTGCTTGCAGGTGATGACCTTCAGAGCACCCAGCAGTCCTGGCACCCTGCCACCATTGAGAAACCCTGCAATTTTCTACACAGATCTGTACTACTGAGATTTTATCAGAAACAGTGCCAGCAGACAAGAGCCCAGAAAGTGAAAGTATTCTATCAAAATATTTGCCTGGCATTTCTGGACAGGAAACCTACCTACAGCTGTGACATAGGCCTGGGGCAGCTCCATCTAAGTGCAATCCTTTTCAGAGAAATTATGTGGAATGTTTTACCTGGGAGGGCAAAACAAATGACCTCAGCAGTCCATTCTACCTCTATGATCCATGAAAAATGAAGGATCCAATAAACTTCTGAAAAGTATTGAGACAAAGATATGGCCAAGCCTATGAAGAAAATGTATAGAGCCAAGAATGGCCTTATATACTACAAAGAGCAGGCCAGAGATGGTTTGTAACGCTGTGTTAACACAGCTGAACGGTTTGGGAGAAAGGGCTGAAAGAATTTTTAATGGGATGAAAGATGTAGAAAGCCCTGTTAGGGCTACGTGGTAACTTTAACTGAGTGAGATGCATCAAGAAAAGGCTTGTTATGGAGACTTCTCTTGATAACACAATTTTCATGCAGTGATTAATAATAAGGTAGTTTTTAATTTTATTTTTTTTTCTATTCAAAAGGGCCTGGGGACCCACTTTAAACCCTGTTGGTCTACAGAGAACAATACACAACTCCAACAAATATTTGAAGGCTGATTTTTTTGCATCAGTATCATCCTGAGTATAATTTATCACTAGCTCCCACATATATCATTTGTTACCAAAGAGGGTGAACACAGAAGGCACACGAGAAGGTTTTTGCAGAAGTCATGACACTGCCATGGGCAAAGAGGTGTGGTCCAGGGTCTTGTGGCAGTGCTGAGTGGCTGAAGTAACCTCACCAGCTTCAGGAGCCAAGGACAACAAGAGCTGAGGCTCTGTTGCCATAGTACTCTCTTCCTATTAAATGGAAATGATCTGTGGGTTTTGCTAATGACATCACCCAATTATCCAAGTGTAATGTTGCTAAACATCTATAATTTAGCAGAGTTTATGCATCTTTTGCTTCTTTTTGAGTAGTTGTCTTTGATGTTCAGACTGCATATTTTGTCTTAAGGGAGAAAGAAAATCTTTCTTCTTGTTCCAGAGCAGCTTTTCTGTGATTTCTTTTCATAATATTGACTGAAGATAAAACTCAAGGGTTCACACTTGATCATTGCCAGATACACTGCAAAAATCTGAAAGTGTTGTTCCAGAAAAACCTACAAATATTTGGGGTTACCTGTTTTAGATTTGCATCTGCTCTCTTGTCTAACAGTAATTCTACTCCAGAAGAAACCAACAGAAAAGAGGAGGATAATGAGGACACTTTTGGGGTTACCTGAAGTGTCTCTCACTGGAGGACTTATAACAGGGCCTTAAAGGAATTTGGGACTCATAAATCCCGTTAGTCACTAGGATCTGCAAAGAAATTGCCTCCTAGAACAG
Source organism: Manacus vitellinus (assembly GCF_001715985.3). Lineage (NCBI taxonomy): Eukaryota > Metazoa > Chordata > Aves > Passeriformes > Pipridae > Manacus > Manacus vitellinus. Next base: position 24,778,191 of record NW_021940535.1, on the reverse strand, counting down.
AGGTAAAAATTCTTTGAAATCATGTAACTGTGCACCGAAAGAAATTTAGCTGCACCGTTTCCTAACTTCTGAGCCCTTGATTTGGAACATAAATTTGTGAGTGAGCATGCACACAAATGGTCTTAATTAGGTGGAGGCAACACAGTTCTAATGAGGTATTTGCCAGGTCTCTATGGGATGTGAATTGTAGCATCTTTTCCTTGTGCTAGTGACCCTTGAGAGGAAAGTATCCCTTTCAGGTTACACTAAAGTTCTCAGGAAAATAGTTAAGATGGCCTTGGTTCTTGGTTATTCTGTTTATCCTCCACTGCTCTGGGTAAATAGAGCTTTCAAGTGCTGTTCAGGACAAGTGACTGCTGTCAGTCTGGCAAGTCTCTCATGGAAAATCAGCAGTCTTAGCACCAAAATGTGACTTCTATATATATATATATATATATATTTCAGTGTTCAGTATGGACAGCCACCAGTAGTCTGTAGCCATAGTTCTGGAATCTGTGCTTTAAAATACTGGCAAAATTAAAAAGAACGGTAAAACTGGAATGTCTCTCATCATTATTGGCAGTAAAAAAAATGGGTTTGATTTTTATTAGAATAAACAAACAAACAAACAAAAACACAAAAAACCCCGCCTGGTTACTGTGTGCTCTGTAAGGACAGTTTGTCACTTAGAAATAGGAAGTGTGGGTCTTGAGAGCTTATGGTAACAAGTCAGGTGTACAATTAAAATGTGCAGTATAATTAACACTTTGAAACATCTCCACTTACAGGAAAATGATTCCACTTCTAGTCTTCATTTGCAGTTTTTCATCCTGCTATTTCCTTTTTTTTCCAGAAATCTCAGCCCCAAAAATTCAGTTGTCAGTTAGAGCTGCTAAAGGTTTTGAAGGCAGATCTCTGATTGAAGTATAATATTACTGTTTTGCATGAGGGCGACTGTGTTACACTTTTTACTGTTTAGAATCAGGCCACACATAAAAGTAAACTTGCTATAGACCCTGAGATTAGCTCAGTTGGTTAAAACTTGATTCTAATAACACCAAGGCCATGGATTCAATCTCCTTGAATGGGTCGTCCACTTAGGAGTTGGATTTGATAATCCTTGTGGGTCCCTTCCAACTCAGAATATTTTGTGATTCTGTAAACCCACTTTGACTAAGATTCTTACTTTCCTTTTCAAGACTGCATCAAAGGAAGTAATATACAAAATGGGTTTTCAAAGAGAAATTAAATTCCAGGTTACTTTTGTCATTGGAGTGCAAAATAATGCAGAGTGGTTTTACCTCGGAGAGAAGCTTTTGATGCTCAGGCTCCCCTGAGTGTACAAAGGAGGAGCAGTCATTCCCAGTCACCTGGATGACTACTCAGCCTGTAACATGGGGCAAGAAGAAAAGTGCATTATAATCATGAGAATGCATATTAGTGATAGTTTACAGTCATGGTGTCTGTCAACACAATGTACAATTCACAGGCTGTCCCTCCAAAATGAAATAAATGATACAAAAGGAAAGTGAAAGTTGTCCAGTCGTTTGTACACAGCTTTGCACATTGCACGACCCCTGCTGCTCCTTTAGCTCAGCAGATTCAGAAGTGATAATAATCTCTCATAAGGTTTAAAGGAGCATGTTTTATAACAAAATCACAGTTATTGTTTAGAAACATAATCTTGTATATTGGGAATTTTATTAGGTTAGAACAGAATATAAAGTGAACATACTATTTACCTGGTGAATTAGCATTTGCCATACAGGTAATGTGCAGAATACCCAAGACTCTTGTGTAATTTTTAGCCCTAGAACAAGAGACTACAAATTCCCTGCATATTAAGCTTTGTGCTTTGGCCTACCATCAATATATCAGCCTCTCATACAAAAAAAGGACTGAACTTCTGAGTAGTTATTAAGATTACTGTAAAAATATTTCTACTATTTAGCTTTATGTCTAAACTTTTGCATTTGCAAAACCTTGAATTCAACATTTATGTTTGTTGTTTCCTATGTTTGATTTGAACTTAAGAAAGAAAAAATGCAAAGTCAGTTTTTCTTTGTTTGTAACAGACTCAAACACATACATGTGAAAAATAGTGTGTGTAAGACCTGAGGAAGCTTTAGGATGGGGAGGCTTTGAAAAATTGGTCTATAATCAAGTGACTTGTCAAATTCTCATAAACGGTTAGAAAAACCTGGGTAGAGATTTTTCTGTTAATTTGGAAAAAATGCAATTCATATACATGAGTGACAACCTAGAAAAAAGAATGTTTGAAACCGTGATTACACTCTATAGCATCCATTTATTTGGCACAATAAAAAGCCTTTATATATTTCTAAGGACCAGCACAAGGAGTGAAGTAGACTTGTAGGTGAACAGTCCTGCAACATAATACATGCTTTCAATTCTCATCAAAATTAGTGGAAAATGAATGCAGGTTCAAGCCTTTATACACCTAACACCTTTTTTTCAAAAGGATATTACTTCTTTTCCTTTTTTTTTCCTTTTCCTTAAAAGGATTTCAGTGATTTCTTCTAGCAGTATATTACCTAGCATATTATACATTGTGTGGAGGGTACTAACCTGGAATTCAAGACCTTACTTTGCTCCAGATTCCCCCTATGACACTGAAAAAGTCAGATTTTTTTTTTCTTTTAAGGAAACTAAAACCTTTTGAAGATCAGACCTTAATCTCTCTTGTCTATCTTCTGTACTATTTTTTGGTACGTAGAGATAACAAAACTCTTCTATGTTACATATCATAACAAAAAAGAAATTAAAAAAATTAATGCAGTCAGATACTAAAGCACTTTTTTAATAAGACTGTAAATGAAACATTATACATGTAGTCTGCAGAGTTACTCTTGCTGGGAAAAAATGATGAAATTATACAAATTATAATTACAGACTTGTCAGTCTCTGTCTTTGAAAGCAAGACACTGCCAGTAAATTAAGATACTAACTTAGAATTTAATATATGATAGCCACTAAAAAACTATCCTACTTTTAATTGTCAAGATAAACCTGTTTAAACAGAACATTTTGAGAGATCTAAAGTACAATATAGGTCACTGTAAATGGAAGATTGAGAATATGTATGAAGGCATGAAAGAGTTTATATAGCTCTCTGTTATCATGGTCCCAACAGAAGAAAGTATTTTCTGCCAGACTGGCTATGGAAAACAGACATTTCGGGTGTGTGCAACTGGAATTGATTTTCCTCTGGAATTAATACATATATATGGAAAAGTAAGAACTATGCACAGACTTTCACATACTTACACTTGAATATAGAAAAGTATGCATAGGTATGTGTATTCAATTTATACATATTGAAAATAACAAAAAAAAAGCCCAAAAAACTAAAAAATTCCCAAGATTTAAAAAATGACAGGCAAATTAAAAAGATATAATTTCACAATTCAGGGAAAATGAGTCATGGCTTATTATTTTGAGGGCTTTGGTTTGACACTAATGACTCTGTAATAGAAATAACATCAGTAGTTTTCTGTGTCTTGGAATATTGCCTAGGACAAAGTAATTATGGAATCCACAGTTTGTGACAGCATTTTCTCATTTTTATGTAGCATAAGTTTAGCATTCATTTAGAGTTTACATAGTGAAAGAACAGAGCCATGTACACACGCACAAACATATGACAAAAGTATGCATGTAATATCTAGCAAGTGGAAGATGCACTGCAATTGATCCCCTGTTTCAAAGCTGTGATCCATGATGCAGATAGTTTATTGCCCTAAAAGCCCAACCCTGAATGGTGAAATAAAGGATGCCTGAAGGGCAAAAATAAGGATTTCTGATTCTAGTAACACAACATGCATTCTTTTACATACACATGCAGCACTTCAGCACTTTGCCGGCATCACACAAGAAAATAAAATACTGTTGTACCTCCCAAATTGTCAAACCTTTAACTCTGGACAGTGTTTTTAAGTCTGATACAGCAATCTCTGATGTATCTTTTTTACGTACAGGGTTTCTCTATTTTATAAGCGTGGTTTCATAAACTGCAAAATATAATGGCAGGCACCAATTTATTGAACAGATACAGGTGAGAAATAAGAACATCTAGAACAATCAGCAGAATAAAACCAGTAGTAGAATGACCTGAATGAATGATCTGAATGAACATTCAGATCGTATCATCTGCATGATTAGTCATTAGAGTTTAAAATATGTACTCACGAGTGAAGAATAACTCCCTTTACTGTGAAGTATATCTCCAATTAGAAAAACAAAATGATATCTCTATTTAGACTGTAAAGAATATTCCCTCTAGTATATGAAAGGGATCTTCCTCTAATGTGTTCAGATGTAAAAATAAATGTCTAAAAATCTAGTTTAAATTTAGAACTCCTGTATGATTTGTCCAGGGGTCATTTCACTTGCAAATTACTATGGAAGGGTACAAAATGGAAGGAATAGGGCAACTAAGTTAATCAAGAAAAGACAACATGACAATTTTTTGTGGAACATGAGAATAGTAAAGCTGTTGGAGGTGCACAGAGAACAGGATACGTAACAAGAGGAAGATTGTAAAAGACATTTGAGGTGTTTTCCAGTGAGAAAAATGAGAGGTGGAAGCACAAAAGCCACCAAAATACAGAGAAACTCTGGCTAAGAGGAAGCCACCTCAGAGTCAACTTTTCTACGTATTTGACATTTTGTTTCGTATTTGATGCTTTTTTCCATTCTCATATTTTCCATTAACTATATTTTACTTTGTGTCACACTGTGCCTTTTAAATCAGTTGACTCAATGGAGATATCCATTTATCTCTGATTTCAACCTTTCTAACCTTTCAGTCTCTCTAACCAGAAGACATACATTAACTACGTGAAACTTAAAATATTGAAAAGGTCACAAAAACCTACAGAAGACTGAGATGTAAATTATACATCTTGGGACAGATGTGTGTGCATGTCAGCCTATCTGTATTCAGTCCAATGCCAAGCTTATATTCTTCAGACATGAACTTCACAGATTTCCATGTCACCCTTCAGCTCACTTCTCCAGCTCTTTTCCGGTCATTGCTACTTCCAGTTTCCTTTGAGTCGGTCTGACTTTTCATCCTTTTTCTAGACTATTCAGCAGGCCGTGAAATAGGGAAGAAAACACAGTATAAAAATGCTAGAAAGGGATATGAAACTTGGAAAGGTTCCCCTGCAAGTGAGTCAACAGAAAAGGCAGAAAAGACATCCCCATGTTGTGTTGTGTGGGAGAATAATGACAGAGATGAAGGCAGGGTCTACTATCCAGGACATGAGGCTTGGCAGGTCAGCCCTGTCTTGTAAGTTTAAGTGCCAAGGATTCTCTCTTCCTGGCCCCTGGATCAGTTTTAAGTCAGATGGGGAGTGCCACCTGCTGGGTGACCTTTTGAAAGTGAGTCATGGACTTATGATTAAGATACTTGTAACAGGACTTTATATGAGCAAAAACACAGCAGGGGCCTAAAATTAAAGAATCAACTAATCAGATTCACTGAAAAGGACAAATTGGTCTTAAGTAGCTCCCCTACAGTTCCATGACCAGCTTGCTGCCACTTTTAGTAATCCTTTTCTGGCATGGTGGTCAAAAATCTGTAGAGCTTACCCTCTTTTAATTGTAATGAAGCTTTTCAAAAGGCAGCATGCAGATCCTACCTGTCTGCTAAATTTCTCACAGACCTTAGGGTTTGACTTAAAGGTGTGATAACATTGTCTTTATAAACAAAGGAAAAAGAACTGTCCATCAGCTCTTGACGAGGTCTTACATTTACACATATCAAAGTCAATAACAAAATATTCTGAGTCCTCCTAGAGATCCTGAAGGAATTATTCTATGGTTCGCTCAGTATAATGGATCAAAATTTTCTGAGCAGTATGTTTTGTGTACACACACCACTCTGCTCATCCTGCTTCCAGGATTCTTAAACTCAGAAGACTCACACCACAGACCAAGAAAGGCAGACTTCTGTCTTGGTTGGAGACATCAGAAAAGACTAATTTTATAAATTGTTTTAGGTTTTCCTAGCTATTTAGTCTCTTAAATATGTCTCAGAAAGCTGGCCTAAGGAAGTTTAATGAATAATTTGATGTCTAGAAAATGTTGCAAATGGCAGATAGAAACTGCATCTCTATTATTTTCCCTATTATGGGAGATGTTCTCAACTAAGGTGCTTGGTGCTTGGTTAGTTGATGAAGTCCATATTACACATGAAATCTTAATCTACATCTGAGATATTTTGGGAAAAAATATCTCAGATATTTTGGGAAAAAAAGTCAAAATAAAATGACAAAAAAATGTAATATTGGAAAGAAAGAGGGAACACTGAAGACAGATTTGAACTAAAACTGTGGTAAAGTCCAGAAGTTCAGCACCTGATGATAGAACTTAATAGGTTGCCCAGGAAAGCACAGCAAGGTCTGCAGTGAATGTCTTTGCTTCAGAAACAGAAAGGAGGCTGCCCAGAGAAATTCAGTTAGGGTCCAGTGACCGACTATTGCCGAAATGCACATCGTAAAGGGGGAGGTTATCACTTAATTAAATGAAACAACAGTGCCATCATTTTGCAATCTGACTATCTCCTGACAAGAGAAAATGGTCTAAAACATGGAAACGTAGTCCTGTGAGAGCTGACTGGAGTAAATTGATTGACTTCTGTCTGAAGCACAGGACACAATGTGACTGCAACAAAGGGTAAAGCAGCAGAAAAATCACACATACTGACATTAGGTTTTTAAAATGATGGTCAATGACCAAACAACACAAAGATTTTGGTTCAGTGGCCATTTTTCTGTGGCAAATAAAAAGAAGGAGGCTATCCTGCTGAGAAGATTTTGAATTAATTACCTTAAAAATGATGGAGTGGAATTGAGAAAGTGGAGCAGGGCTGTCCACAGCAATATGGTGGTGGAGGGAAGATGAGAAATTATGGGTATAAACTGAAACAAGAAAAGTGCAGACTAGATAGAAAGAAAAATGTTCAACAGCAAAAACAGGTTGCCTGGTTATGAGTAGGGTATGCTGTCTGTATCCTTTTTTTCAAGACCATGATAAAGCCCAGAGCAGCCTGGTCTGCCCTCATAGATGATGTGAGCAGGAAGTTGAACTAGATAATTCCAGAAGTTTATTTACATCAGAATTTGGGGTGAGTCAAAGATTATATTATACTATGAAAGTAAATAACTGAAAAAATATTTAGACTCATAAAAATCCACATGAAAAGAAAATGCTTTAAAAATCGATTAGCAGAAGAAGAATTATATGTTATGATGAGAAAAATAAAAAGAACACAGTAAAATTCAGTTATATAGAGATTATACAAGCATTCAAATATCTCTGCTGATGTATAAAGATCACATAAGAATTGAAATAGCTCAGCTGATGGGTAATGATTGTGAATAACAATGTTAGTTTAAACATTAATGGTCAGGATGCATAGAACATTAAGTTAAAAAATCCCCACAATGGGAATATGCTAAATAATCTGCAATGCCAATTGAATTTGACAATCATCAAGCAAGTCACAAAATACTTGTCAAATTGGTGGCCAGCAAGGAGGGCAAACAAATGACTACCGCATAGAATGAAAATGAGATTTCTTGGGAGAGTTTTGTATAAAAGGGCAGCTATGCAGAGAAATTTTAATCCCAGTCTAGGGAATAGCTGTGTGGAATGAAAGATTGCATAATGGTCAAAAAGAGCCCCAGATTATAAAAGTTTAATGAAGTCACAGGAAAGAACAGAAAGAACTGAAAGAAATTGTGGTCAACTTGAAAGTAATGAATGAGATTTGCTGACTCCAAAACCAGGATAATAAGACTATTTAATTCCATATATTTGCATAGCACTTGAAAAAAGAAAATAGAATACAATAATAGTCTCATTAAAAATAATAATCAGGGATATAAATCAAGCCAGCATTTCACCCCGGGTTTTCTTCCAAAATGCTGATAATTTTGAGATGCACTCTAGGGGGTCTATATTTTTGTAAGTAGTCCTGCTCTGGGTGTTGTACTAATAAATGCTATGGGAACATGCAGCTCTAGGCTGAATACAACAGATGACGATGCAAAAGGAAAAAGAAAAAGCACAGATGTGAAGATGCTCTTTTTACCTGAGGTTGTGAATATTTTAAAAGGTTTGCATTAACATACTAGTACTGACACATTTTATTGCATTTAATACCCAGCTCATCAGTTTTAATAATAATAATTTCCAGCTTGTCCATCTCCACTTAACTTTCCCATCTTTTGTCTTTGATATTGTTTCATATATTTGGGCTTCTTTTGGTTTGTGGGTTTTCTCCATTTTTCCCCATCATTCCTCTCTCATCATTTTTAAGGCAACATCTATTAATTTTTAAGCATCACAAATAAAAATAAAATTTTGAAAGCTGATTGTTTATTTTTTTAATGAGAGTCTATAAAATAAAATTTTTTAAAACCAAAACATTCCAAGGGCTAAGTCTATGTTTCTGAAGCTATCTATGTTGCCTGGGCTCTTTATTGGGTGGGTGATTAAGCAATGAGTTCCCAGGGACTCTGAGCTTCCCAGTCCTTTCTCATGCTGCATTGCAGTGTCTCGGAAGGATTGAGCTCTTGGTACTCAGGAGCCAGCACGTACCTGAAGAGCCAGCTGAGGAAAACTCTGGGATCCTGATATCTAGATCAGCTGCCAAGGTATAAAACCCACTTTGTGAAAAAGCCAAACAAGTGTCTAGAGATATCAACATTCCCCAGGATATTTCCATTTTCAGCAGATTAGTTTTATCCAACAGAAAAACTTCACACCAGAAAATATCCAGCTGTCATTCTCACCTTATTTTCATTTCTGCACAATGGAGACAAATATACAAAATACAACATTTTATCATGGCTCCTGATTTCAGCTTCAGAGATCATACATTGGCCTCTTCGCAACATCCAATCTGTTTTTGGGTTTTGTGCTAATATGAGTTTCTCCATATCATAAGATTGTAAAGCAGATATTCAGTAATCACACTGACATCTTGGTCTCCCCAAGAAATTCTTTGGGCAGAGCATCAACTGTTCATATTATATGTCATAGCAAATAGTATCATGCCCAATGGTGTTTGGTGGCAGCTTTGCATCAGATAACATGAAAGACAAATAAAAAGCCAACAACATCTATTCTCCTCCCCCTGCCAAGAAAAAAATATCAGCTTAAGAACTAGAGAAGAGCTGTTCAATTTTCTTGTATGACTACAGCATGTTTGTTCCTCAGCAGTAGAATAAAGAGTCTACTCGTGGGACAGAGAAGTTATGGTCTCATATTAAAAAACTGTGGTTTTCCTCTTGGTTTAGCAAAAAAGCTAAAGATTTTTACTGATGTCAAAGTTTCAGGATGGTATTGTGCCTGATTGATAACGAAACTATAACATATCAAACCGTTAAACCCTAAAACAGACAAGATGAAAAGGTTATAATTGAAGTTGACAGGGAACGGAGAAGCTGAATGCAAAAATGGGACATGGGCAAGTTCTTGGAAGACTGGATGATTCTTTATGAGTGGTTATCTGCTGTTAGAAATATGCATAATGTGAAAAGATAATTACTTCTGATTTTCATATTTTTACACTCCAATCTGACATTTGCATATAGGAAGTCTGATTATGAAATAGCTGTTGATACATTTATTGTCTTCTGTTTGATTAGCAGTGTCTGGAAGAATGTTCTCAGTGGCTTCAATCCCATGCCCCTTTATTTAACACAGGAATTTATACTGCTTGACTTGACTCAAATCTGTTCTAACACTGGAGTCCTGCCTTGAAATAATACTTCATTATATGGCTTCAGACATTTACAGTGTGTTCTTGGTTGGTTGGTTGGTTGGTTGGTTGGTTGTTTTTAATTAATGCTCCCATGTAAGTGAAAGGGCAGCTGTAGGAAAATAACATCTCATAATTCTTTTTTATTTGATTAAATGATCCTGTATTGTTTTTATCACTCTAATAAAAGCTCAGTCTTAAAGAAAAGTGTTATCACTTAATTTGTTCAGAGTTTTCCTTATAGCCTCTATTCCTTGGGGCCCTGGAGAGAGAGAATAAAAACACACTCATTTCATTATTCTGTTGATAACATTAAAAATATGCCATAGTCAATTCAGAGTTTCAGTATTTACATCTAGAAAATAGAGAGCATGTGTACTTGCCTTTATAAAATATTTGAACATCTAAGCTAATCAATTTTTTTTTCAACAACCTGAAGTGTAGAATGGCCCCCCAGGGATTTTTTTCATTATAAAATCATGCTCCAGTAACATTTTTCATATTTTTTAGTTGCCTACATCTTGCTTTGCTTAGTTTTATTCAATTCCATTATTCTAAGCTGAACTAAAATTTACACTTTTAACTTTAAGTGAATTGTAAACTGTTGGACCCCAAAATTATACTCATAATTTGGATTTTCCCATTAAAAATCTGAACATCTGCACAAACTATATTTTTCTTTAGAGTGTAATATGGATTCCCCCCAACCAATATTTGACATCATATTTTGATGGCAATATCTAGACAAGCATTAATAACACTAGATGTCACTAAACAATCATTTCCTTTTCAAAGATTCTACTTAATAGTTTTCCATTTGGTAAGACATTCATATTTTATTAGCTTACTTTTCATCTCCAGATATGACTTTGTCTCCTATGATTGCTTTCCTTATCACCTACATTGTGTACACATGATTGTGCTGTATGCTTCAGTGTGGGGGAGCTTTTCTGGTCATTGTGTATAACTGTGTAGGGGGTCAGATAAAGCCGTCTTGTGTGCTTGTTTTTATAAAGTGCTCTGTTTTCACATACTCCAAGTAACACATGAACCCCAGTTTGTTGTACCTTAATGTGCTTTTTTGAACTAAAATACTAAAAAGTTTTCTTCCTGTTGTGAATATGTAAAAAGACTATTCACGCCTGGCTTTCTGGGAAACTTGCTTTGGGTTTTATATGTACCAAACTACATATTTTGCTGAAACTTTTTAGAGGAAGCAGAAAATGAATATGCAAGAGCAGAAAGGCAGCCATTCCTATAGTTATTATAGTCTAGTTTTCAACAAAAGCCACCTTGGCTCCTAAAGCGTACTTTGAAGGCGGTATAGCAGCTTACAGTTGTCTCTATCCATCTGCCTAAGAGGGACAGAGGGTTATGTATTTCAGAAAGCCTCTGTGTTGAGAAACAACTCAGGGAAGGTAAAGAACTATTCTGGCCCTATTGAAACAGTACAAGAATTCCAACTCTGCCACTGTGCAAACATCTGGCAGGCTGTTCAGGAGGAGGGCTCACACTGAACAATTCAAGAGGGGTTCCAGCATTGCCTCTTACTTGACCATGCCTGACTCCTGGACTTCCACTTATCTTGTTCTATGTTGTAAATACCCAAATATCTCACTTTCATGCCATGCTTGACCATCACCACATCACTACAGCTTATTTAGAAACAATAATCTGGTTTTATGTCTTGATTTCTGACACTGAAAGCACATTTGTTCTGAATGTAGTATCTGAGCTTGCCCAGTGTAATCATTTTAATGCATTTCCTCTGCCTGAAGAACCTTGTCACCAGCCTCTGATTTGTTATCTATGTAGTGTGGAGCATGCATTCTTTCCTTGATGGGATTTTAATATAACTGTGACTCTGAAGAGTTCCCAGAGATTACATTTGCCGTGTTTCTTTTTGATCTGTGTTCTTCCTATCTGTCAGTGGCATATATATACCTTTTTCAATGAAAGTAAAACTTTCAAACTCATTATCTTTTACAGAGCGTTAGCAATTTCCCTTCCTATTTAAGCTCTTAGTTACACCTTGGCTACAGAAACTTGGTAACTCTTTAAACTTCAGCAAAACTTCAGTCAATTCCTCTTCTGTTTTCAAGGTCCAAACCATTTCTGTCAGACACGTAAATTAGGCTGGTTCATACAGCACTGGGAACATCTGTAGATCTTGGAAATTAAGTTTCCCTCATGAACTTCCATGGGCATAAATATATTTCTTTTAAACCTGACCTTACTAGTGAGAGAGCTACTAAGATTGAGACCCTAAGAGTCCAGCTAGTGTTTAGGTGAAGAATAGGACCAAACAATCTGAACTTCTGAGGGCATTATTTTAAGAACCTACATCCTAGAACCGAATGAAGAGGTTGACAGTACTTCTTAATCAAACATTAGTGACTGTTTAAAAAAAAAATCACTGTGCTCCAAAAATGCATTTTTTAAAAATGAAAATGCAAGAGATCCAGAGAATTCACATTCAAGCATCAAGTTCTCAAGAAACTCGTTAAAGAAGAGGTATTCGTGCATATACAGAAGCACTCTGGAGGAGGGGTTTTGGTGCCAATTTCCCATTTGATCAAGCAGTTATTTGGAAGGGTTTCCAAGTATTTCAGTTCTCTAATAAGATTAATTCTGAGCACAGATACACATCTATATTAGGTAATACATATACTATAGAGAACTTATAAAAAACCCCAGTCAAGTTCACTTAGATGCCTGGATGGTGGTCACAGCTGTAGAGAAATATTTAAAAATCTGTGCATTATTGTCTATAAAACATCCCTGAAGAGAAGTCCACTTTCTTTAATAGCTTCCAGATGTATTAATGAAGCTTCCAGGGTATCAATGAAGGTGGTCTACCTAACTTGTAGCTTGAATATTTTTCTTCTTCATGTTCCTAGAATCAGAGAATGGGTCAGGTTGGAAGGGACCACAGTCAGTCATCTGGTCCAACCTCCCTGCTCAAACAGAGTCATTCCAGAGCAAACTGAACAGAATTGTGTCCAGATGTTCTTGAATATCTCCGGTGGGAGAGACTCCACAACTTCTCTGGCCAACCAGTTCCTGTGCGTGGTCACCCACACAGTAAAGAAATTCTTCCTCATGTTCAGGTGGTACTTCCTGTGCATTGGTCTCTGCCCATTATCTCTTGTCTTATTGCTTGGCACCACTGAGAAGATCCTGACTCTGTCCTCTTGACACATTCTCTTCAGATACTTGAGACATTTATGGGGTCCCCTCTCAGTTGTATGTTGTTGGGGAACTACACAGTGAGGCAATGCTATAAAAGACTATGTATACTTAATTTCACAAGCTACTTGCAGAAAATGAGAGACCTATGAAAATAATGCTTTATAAGAAAAAAATACAGGAGCTGTTGCACTTCCAAAAACGCAGCGCTGACCTTGGCAGGAGTTTTTTCTTTCGTGAATTACTGCTTAGAGGTCCTCTTATCCAAAAACTTAATGAAGATTTTTTGCTTATGCCAAGTGGCAGATGCATGGTTTTCAGAGCAGAAGCACTCATCTTTTCTCCCTCAGAAGTTCCACATGGGCTCAGCATATTTTACATCAGTGAAGAAAAAGGAATACATTTTTGCACATTTGTTCTGAATAGTGAATTCTCAGCAAGCAAGATCCCTTTACATCAGCAAAGTCTTCACCACTGCTTTTTCTGCAAAGTTTTATCCAATTTATTGCTGATTTCCCCTTTTCTTTTAAAGCACTTAGGAAATATCAAAAAAGTTTCTTTATTGTCCTTTATAAAAAAAAAAAATGTTAGAAGAATAGTTAATCTTTTAAAAGCTATTCCTAAAACAACAACAGATCATTCAGGATTAGGAATATTTTATTGTACTTTTGATGGAGAAAACAAAGTATAACAGGACAGTGTTTACACTAGTAAAGCAGTGTACTTATGCCTCAAATTACATTCCTCTGGGGAATCTATGTGTATCTGTATTTTGTCTTTGCTCTGGTCCATCTCCATAGCAACATGTTTGTTCTGATGGAGAATCTGGGTGAATAATTTCAAATTGAGCCTGAAAGTTTTAAAGCAAGGTTTCTCTTCTCTATAAAATAATTATGGACAAAAGTAGTTTTAAAAAACTAATAAAATAAACATAATTTTGATGTTGTTTCTTTTACCCTACTCTAGGCATGATTAGCTCTGAACAATCCTTTGATCTCTCTTTCCCATGATGTTCAGATTGGAAGCAGGCTTATCCACATGACTTCAGCAGCTGTTATAAAATCTGGGGGGGAATTTTTCATTTCAATTTCAATGGCTTACTGTATTCACTAATTATGTTGTTATTTACACATATTCTGAGTTTTTACTCAGAAACTGGGATCTACACTTAAAAATCCCCAAATAAGCAAAAAATCTCATGAGGAAAGGGGGAAGAGAACAGGGTAAGACAACTTTAAAATTACTTTTAGAATATTAAAGTTAATTTTAGAGGATCTCTTTAACTATAGCCAGTACCACTTCCTGTTCATATTTGTAACTGTTCACTCCTTCATCTCAGGGAAAGATTCTATGGCTGAAAATAATTTATTGCTAAAAGATAACAGTGTTAAAAATAGGGATTTTAAAAAAAGATAATTGTTGTTTAGCATTAACACTAATGAAACAATTGTTTCTTCATTTCTTTAAATGTAGGCACTCAGAGAAATAAAAAAAAAAAAAAAAGGAGGGTATTTCCATGATTCTGGAAAATAAAATAAATTTAAAAAAAGAAACCTAAGAAAAAAAATATCCCTAATAACATACTCTGGTTTTTTTATCATAAATTTCAATAGATCAGTAAGTCTTTTAAGCCCAGTAGTAAAATGACCCAGGTAGTTTTTCAGTCAAATAATTTCATGAATTCTCTTGGAATGGTCTAATTTGTCTGACCAAAGTTAGCTTCCCTGCATTGCACAATACAGCAAGATTGAAAATCCTCTATGTAAACTGGCATAAAAGGAAGGACCCTTGTTTTGTTTTATTACTCAGATGGTGTCAGCCTACTGAACACAGCTCAGATAACGCCATTCATTCAGCTTAGCAGAATTATTGCTGCAAAGCTTGTTCCATTTTGCAATATTTTAAGGCAGACCCAGCATCTGCATCATCTGGAGATAATGAGGCTTTCATTCTCTATGCGAGCTATTCAAGCCTTATATCTGATACTCAGAAAGTTTTTGCAGATGGTCCATTCCAACCTGCTCTTTTTCTGCTTCCCCTTGGTTTGTACTTTTTTAGGCATTTCCCATCTGTCTGTTTTAAAATCTTTAAATAGGTGGAATTTCTGGTGAAAGGAATGAATACTTTTAATCTGCTTCCCAGTCATGCCACATGCACATTAGAGTTGGCATGCCCATACTTTGAAAAGCATAAGGTTAAGAAGCAAAATATGGACCAGTTTTATTTAATAGTGATTCACTGCTGCATTTCAGTCACAGACTACAGACAGTGAAAGAGAAATGAAGTGTCAATTATTTAATTGGCAATAATAGACTGTACAGAGACAGCATTATCTCTTTTCAACTGCAAAACAATGTTTATTTACAGGATGGGTGCCCTACATCACCTAAGTAAATGGGACATACAATTATGGAAGAGGTTCCTGAATATCACGCAGAACAATATGCTTGAATCATACAAAAATAACTGAGAAATAGCTACTGAGTAAGGAAAGATGGTATAATTAATTTTGAATATAAATACTGAAAGAACTAAAGTCATATTCCACATGGTAAGAAAAAAAGAAATTAAGAAATATCTGCAAAAATTCATTTTTAATAATTTAAGACAACCTTTCCTAGTTCAGCTATGTAAAAAAGGGAACACATGAAAGGATGGTAGTTTTGTTTGGAACTAAGATTGGCTTTCCATAAGGCATGTGTGACTTTTATTATCTCAGTGTGTGTGCAGCCATCTTCAGATTTCAGGTTGCAATCCACTGGATTTCAGTGGAAACTGGAATGAAAACCAGCTCCTGCCTAAGTCAAATATCAAAAATTATGGTGCTCAGTTCCAAGGTACTTTGAATCCTGGGCTATTTTTGAAAATCTGGGTTCAGTATATCGCAGTCCACTCACATTTGTAATTCAGTACTTTTGTTGGAAAACTGTAAGAACACCTGCAGAAAGAAAGAGGAGCATGTTCACCAGAATTGAAGGTACTGAAAGCAAATTATTACTCAGGTTTATGCAGTTTTAGTGTCTGTCCTAAAATTCAAATTGGTAAACATATCCTGTAGTGTAACAACCGTGTACCATGCCAGAGGGAAAACCATTCACCAGTTCTGTGGAATACAAATTTAAAAAACAAGGCAGCGAAGTACTGAAAGATGATTTTATGTCACATAAAGACAGAAGAATTAACAAGCACGTCAGGAATAAAACACTGAAACGTGAGAAGAAAAAACATCAGATTAATTTCAATAAATTATAGTGATTAGCAAGTATCACATTTAGCTTTTTAAAAGCTGGTGGATATTTCAATGAGATGCTATTAAAAGGCTAAAAGCCTTTCCCTACTAGAGTAATACTTGGAGACTCCCCATCTAACAGCAAACAGTCATGGATAAATAAGTCCTTCTTTCCAAATCCATGAACTGTCTCTAAATGTGTGGAGACATCCTAGAAAGCCCCTGGGAATACTGTGTGTGCTTTGGATCACATAATAACTAAATGACTTTTAACTGTGGTTGTACTATCTATCTCATACTGGAGGCTGTATGAGGATACATAAGTTAAACACTTGAAAGTTAAAAGTTAAACAGTAAAAAGTTAAAAGTTAATGAACTGAACAAAATAAACCAGATTACTATTTATCAGTTTTTGGGACTGCATATATTTTGTATAGCTTCATCTCATTCTAAATAAACACTACAGTGTCCTCATGAAGGACACAGTGGTATGTCATGTTGGAGCAGGTTCTTTTCAGAAAAGTCTGCCTATAAATCTGCTAAAGAAAGACAGGCCAAGGAAATGTGCTTTGCACTTCGAAGATAATATGGAAATATCTAAGATGTTTGAAAACTTGTAGAAGTCACTTCCACTCATCTTTTGCATATATTTTACCTCAAAATAATAAGAATTTTGTAAAGCCAGAATAAGGGCACAATACACCATACTATTTGTGTAAGAGACAGATTGACATTCCCACTCACCAAAATAGTAAGCTAAAAGTTAGGGTGCTTTCCCAGAATTTGAAATTTATTAATCCAGGGAGTGCCTTAACTAGTACATTAGCTTTTCCACCTTGGGTTGGAGAACTTTTCCCCAGTAAGATCTATCCAAGCCTATGCATTGCCAGAAAATATAATGGTTTCAGAAGAGGAAAAAAAAATTACAGTTAACTTCTTGATGGCTCTATGCATAATGAATTAAGAGCGTGTTATTGCCTGCTAGAATATGACCTAGCTTACTGGGGATAACATTAACAAGCAAGAAATACTGCTTTCTATGGAGCATCCATAAGGAATTGAAAACAACTGAGACACTACAGTATGAATCAGCCAAATGTAAATTGGCATCAATTAGCCAAAAAGATGAACCCTTTTGACGCCTTCTTTTTAACACTCTTTCAACTCTTCTTCGTTGGTTTTAGCACAGTCTTCTTCCAGGAAATATTCTTATCCAAGATTCAAAATCATCTTGTTGACAGCATGGTCTTAAGTGATGAACATTACTTACAACATTTACATTTCAGACTAAATATAGATATACTCATTCACATAAAATAAAATCCTTTATATGCATGGATTTTATGTGACAAATATATAAAAAGACAGAACAAAATTTGCCATCATAATAACAAAATTATCTAATTAAAATTTATGCCCCTGTCAACATTTATGCCCCTGCCCCTAAAGCCTACCCATTGCACTGAGTAGGCCATGGATCATGCCTTTCTCCATAATGGTTCTTCCCAAGCAGTTGTTCCTGAAAAGGCTTACCTAGAAATATAGACATAATTTCTGTTTTTTCTATTTCATCACCTCCTCTGTAGCTCTGGCTCTCTGTGGTGTTTTGTTTAGAAAGTAAGAACACTTCTGCTTTAGTGTTTCCCTCTATTTAATACTGTTGTATAGCAGGCTGTGGGTGTTGCCTTATTTGAAAGCCTTGGCCACTTAAAACGTAGCTGTCAGCAGCAGTTGCTAAGAAACTACAACCTAACCACTTTCAAATACGGTTTTGCTAAAGTGCAATTACCCACACCTGCTATTATTATTTATATGAGCTAAAGTGTAATTCCTTCTTCACCATACTGGACACGTCCTCTCCTACCTTCCATTTCACTAAGCCCCTCTTTCTGGCAACTTGTGAGATCATTTCTCATCTCATCCAAACAAACATTTCAAACCACCCCCATATCCTGAGTATTCCCTGGGCAGGGAAATGTGCCACAAAATTTCTTAGTGTAGCTTAGAATAAGACAGCACATGAATGCCCAGCTGATCACTGTTCCTTAGAAAACCCTTATTATGAGACAGAGCCTCCAAATAAATTTTCCCCCAAGAGAGACTGCATGTCTGAAGAGGAGTGGATGGGCATTTTTTACTCAAAGGAAATGTTTATGCAGTAATAAATTATTTAGCTAAAAAGTAAGTGGACCACTTAGCAAATCTGCCTCTAGTAAGTCAACCTCCAATGTTTTGTTATCTGAGCAAACAAAATGCCAGTAATAAGGAATATACACTCAAGATGAGTGGGTGCCTTACAGTAGAAAACTTTTATCCTTACTTTTTTTATCATGCAAACATCTATTGGTGCCTCTTGAATAACAAGGGCATCTTTTAGAGTATTTTGGCTGTATTCCACATCAGCTCAGACCATTCTGTTTACTAATTAATTTTAACCATGTGAATTAGATGCTTTCTTCTTTCCTTTCTGAATGTGAATGCGAAAGTCTTACAGCCAGTCAAGCGGGGGACCAGAAAGAGAGGAAGTTTGGGACAGATAATGGGAGTGAACAATTAAAATGCAAAGAATTTGTAAAGCTTGATGAGGTTAACTAGTTTGCAGCAATGCATGCGGTAATAGCCTTAATAAGAGAAGCATGGCACCTCTCCACAGGTGGGAAAAGACAGGCTTGCTTACCTCTTTCCTTCCACTCTGCTTCTACTGAGAGCTAACTAGACACAAACAAGAGAACAGGCTCAGCATGGAGGCAAATGTATTAGCCCCAGTCCAGCTGTGTTTTATAACAGCTGTACATCTTCTGAAGAGATGCTTGAGGATGAAGATTCGGAAATATGGGAAATGGGCCTTACATGTGTCTCCATTCATTCACATGGGCTCACACAAGAGAGAGAATATGAAAAAAAAAAAAGGCAATATAAAGGGAAGACAAAAATAATCTTGTTAACTAATAAATACCCACATACTCAGGCACACCTTACTTGTTCACAAACTACTTAAAAGAAAGTAACATATTGTAATGCAAATCTTGTTAGTCACTGAACCACTAGTCATTAGCATTAAACTACTTGATTTTTAACATCTCGTTTGTAATCAGGGTACAATTTCTTGTCTCAGTGCTATATTTGGATATTTGTTCTGCATATATACAGGGTTTTGGCATTGCAATGTTGAACACTTGGGCCTATCTGTGAGGTGATGAGGCGATGCACACTGCATTAAACTGCAGAGGTAAACAACATGATTTGTAGCTGCATGTAATTGTTAATTATGCAAAGAAAAAAAACAACTTTGGTAACAGTACAATTAACAAATGAGGCTATTTGTAAATCTCTCATTTTGTAGTTTTAACTCCCAAGCCACAAATGTAGTCATGTTTTCTTGCATGAAAATGACAGTAAACTGACAAAAAGTAAGCTCTGTATTGCAAGATATTGTGCAGTTATTTGTAACAGCAAAGATTCATTTTTTCCCTAAGAGAGTCCCTCAAGACTACAGTTTCTTTCAAAGAGTTTTATTTTCATTAACAAACATTTTGATACCTCTAGATAACTTAATTGCACATTGTTAGAACATATTTCAACACATCTAACTGCAGTAAACTCAGGATTTGAACAAGTCTATTTTGTGAAAAAAACAACAACCCACCATTTTCACAAAACTGTGCTTTAGAGTGGAATGGCAATAATAAGCCAGAACAATAATTCCAGCAGGTATCATTTGAATGAACACCTTTGGAAACACAGTCTCACATGGCATGCCCCAAATTGCTCAGGAAGGTTGCAGAGGCATTACTATGTGGGAGAGGCAAGGGGACCAGCAGCCTCCACTGTTCATCTATGACAGGCCATGGGGCACAGGAGATACATGTCAGGAGACCACCAAGGGTTTCCAATCTCCAACCAGATCTAGACACACATTATCATTCATGTTCTGAGTGCAACACGAAGGCACTATATTGAATAGCGGTTTATAATAAATTTATCGACAGGAGTAAGACATTAGGCTTCAGGGTGTGCTTTTAACAGTTCTTTGAAGGGGTTTGGTGGAAGGGCAACAGACCATAGAGGGAACTCCCAGGTGCATTCCTGTATATCTAGATACATCCAGCTTCATCTACATGAATTTTTATTGTTTTGCTTTTGGATGGATTAGAAATTCATTCCTCATCATATCCTTCTTGCCACCTGAGGCAGAGACCATAAACCACACTACTAATAAATCTAGGGATTCAAACTGCAGCCCTTGGCTGCCACCTAAAGGTTTCATATACTCCTTTAGAGGATACTATCAGACTCCATTCTCATGTTTGGAATGGAAAATGCTTGCCTGGTATTATTACAGGCAACCTCTGTGGTTGCTACTGCTAAAAGAGATTAAGGGGGAAAAAAATCGCTCTAAAAAAAACCAAAACACCAAAACAAAACAAAGGAAGTTAAAAAACCATGCTAGTTCAACAGTGCTAAAGAAAGAATGATTTCTTCTCTCTGCATATACTTTCAACTTGAAAGCCAATCTAAAAATAAAATAAGAAAAAAAGGGTCACATTGCTTGGTTTTAGTAAAAGAAGACAGCCAGAACAAAGAAACATATAAAAGAAAGCATAAACTGCTGAGCAATGGATGGATCAAGAGCAAAAAGAGGTGGTGTGCCCAGCCACCATTTAGGTAAAGCTGATGGAAAAGAAAACCCTGGCCATGACTCCTTTTGGCACCAATAGGCAGAATTCTTCCTCAACCCTCCATCTAGCTAAAACTATCTATAATTCTCATCAATTAACTCAAAATTGTTGTTTTATCCACCCTGTCTGTACTAGATGGGCAATATTAACTTCTTTCACACATTTTTTAAATCTATTATAAAATTTTTTATTTCAATGAACTATCAGTTTTACATCACAAAATCATTTGCTGGGAAATCTTTTTCTAATATATCTAGAATTTCTAATATTATATGGTTAATGTTACCTTTTGCTCCTTGTATAACTGGATCTCCTCCAATTTTTTTGGCTGTAGAATATAGAGTATGGATCTGAATCAGAATGAGGGCTCTGAAGTGATATGGCCACATAGTGTTAGTGTCATATTACCAGAGAATCAAACTATAGTTTGAAATGGATTTGTAGTCAACTTTTTAGTGTTAAAGTATTACTAATGAACAATCTCCTTATCATTTCTGTGATATGTTCATCAAATATGTATTACATCCTGGAGCACAAACAGCAAACAAAAGAGCATACTAAGTAGGAGGTATTTCAAGAGGGAAAACATCCTTTTACCATCACAGACTCAAAGAATTTCTGGACAACGAAAAACTGTATTTCTTATGGTTTGGGTTTTGAAATTTAATCCTGATTTACATATCCAACTTCATTTTGATTCTCCACAGGATCTGATCTGTTTTATTTTCAGTTCATCCTCTCCTCCTACAGGAATGACACCTCTCATGTTCTCATAGGGAAGTGGACTGAACAACTGACTGTTGGTCAGTTTGTGATGCACTAAAAAATAAAACAAGAATCTACAGAGTGGTTTCCACCCACACATGGGAAGAAGCTTAGTGACAACACCATTTTGGCCCCCACTGTAAAAATGAAAACCCACAAACCATCAGTAAATTCATAACTGTGCATTTTCAAGCTGTGATCACTGTTATTTGCAGTATTCTTGGGGAGACAGTTAATGCCTAAGGGCAAAAGATCTAGTCATTCTCTTCTGTCCTTTTGAGTGGTCCAGGTGTCTATGTCTGTGGCACACATAGTTATATTCAAATTTATTACCGGGATTACATATCTTGAGATCATAACCTTCCATGGCAGTTATTAGGATAGTTTCTGCATAAGTAAGGTACATGTCACTGGTATCCATACTGCCTGTGCTGTTGGCTCTTCTCTCTTTTACTTCAGTTTTGCACCTGTATTATTCTGTTGAGCGTGGTGAAATTTTAGCTTAATTTGATGCAATGTAATCCTTACTTCTTTCAGAGTCAACCAGGACACATCTCCTGCAAACTGACATCTTGTGTTCCATTTTCTCTTCCAAGTCCAAGTTATACAAGTTTGTTAATTGCCTGTAGAAGTGTGACATTAATAGAACTGATATAATTTAAATCAAGAAAGAATTATAATGGTCATCTTTTCTAACATCTTGTGTTATATAGGCTATACAAATTCATCTAGCAATTTAACATGAACACATCTGTTTGATCTATAGTCTCTCACTTATATAACCATTGAGTCTTGAACTCGAGACCACCCATCGTGGAAAATGGTGCCAAATAAGAAGTTTTATCAGAAATATTTTTCTTCACACACAGTTAGGCTTACTAAATTACTTTGAAATCTCTATTTCCCCTCATTCTTCCAGTGTTCATTAATGTGTCATGTCACATGACGATTATTTACCGGTACAGTATGACATTAACTAAATTCTAATGGAACAAATTACTAGCTTGTCTGTAACTTAATTAAATAAAATATTTTCCATTTGAGATAAAAAGATAAGGTCTGTCAAATCCTAAGGTAGTTGTGTACTCTATTCAAGTACATGCTAAGACCATGACCTTAATTTTGGTCCTTAGTTTATACTGACTCTTTATATATTGCTGAACAATTCAATTACTTCTAGACTGCCTCAACTCAGGCTGGAAGTATTTGTCCCCAAAAATGTGATGTCTGTTCCCTTGCAACACATGAATCCCACAGTCCCTCTCATGCCTTACCTTGACTCCCATCACAGTTGGGACCAGTTGCTACAGCAAAGGTGGAAATCATTTTAAAAGGAACACATCACTGTGGGGCCACAGGGGAAATTTCTCTGCAGCCACTGATAGTGGTTCTTGTTCTGAAGCACAGAAGGTTACCTTTGTCATGAACTTTTATCCCGGATAGTGTAAAAACACATAAAATTCATATAAATATCTCATCTATTTTTAAATCCTGCAAATTTCTTACCTGGAGCAAATGAATTCCACAACTTAATTATACTTTATTTTTAAACGAATCTTGGCTTTATTATAGCATAAAGGAAGAACAGTAAAACTAATAACTATAGCTCTACTGGAGCCTGGAATTAGACAAGCAAAGATTTACTGATATGAATTAAAAATACAGAAGTAGGGATGATTTTCAGAAGTAGGGATGAACTTGTGTGAGGTACTGCCCAACATACATGCTTCTACGCCAAAATGAAAACAATCTAAGGATAAGCAGAATGTGGGAGGCGAGAAGATGTATATGCAGACACGTATTTGAAGCAATTAGAAAAATCAGTAAGTAATTTTTTTTATTATTTCTAAATGTCCCCATCTGCCTTCATTCTTTCCTGATTTTCCCACTAAATGCTTCTTGATTTATTTTGGCCGCCATTTTAGCGGTGAGTCTTGAGCAGCAATCTGGTGAGAGAGGGGAGGGGATATGCAGGTAGCATCCAGGTTTTAATGTGCACACCCTGCTTCAAGACTTAGAACAAGTTCAGATGAAATCCTGTCAGGGAGGTTCAGAACGTTTGGTAATTCTGGAAAAACACACACTCCCTGCCCATGTCCACACACATACACACACTCGCCCCCTCTGTCACATGCACACAGAGTATGCCCATGGGATTTTTTCACTCATCAGCCACAGCTCAATGCACCAGCTTAGCTATGGGGAGGAGAAATGATTTGCACTCATCAATCACCCCATTACAAACTCCTGCATTGCAACTGTAGGATACTTTTGAGCTTGATTTATAGAGGTGATACTGAGCTATAAATGAACTTTAATTTCTGTAAACAATGCCAGTGCTGTTTCTAAACCACAACTTACCTTTCTTTACCTTTCAACCTTTAACACCTAATTTCCTCAACAGGAACTGTAGTCTTTCAGAAGTCCCGAGAAATATTTCCTATTAATTATCTACTATAGTCTACATTCTTTCTACCAGTTCCTTGTAAAACATTACAGAGGAAACCTCTGGGAAATAACAAGTGAGCTCATGGTGACAGGGGCAAATATGGGAATTTTCTCTGAAAACTTTCCAAAATGTTGTCAGGCCTGCTGTATAACTATGGAATATTTCATCTCCACCCTTGGTAACACAAGATCTTGGGGACAGAGAAGGCGTGAAATCACCATGGAAAGAGGATGAGGAAGAAGATGCAATGCTGCAGCAGCAGCAGTCATGACCTTAGAACTCCATTAGGGAAGTGAGACATAGGGAGGGGGTAGATTGGGAAAGCAAGAGGCCTGTAAAGTATCTGAGGATTCATCCAAACTGACTGTGGGAGAGTGGAGATGAGAAAAAAAAAAAAAAGAAGAGAAGTAAAAACTAAATTTTGAGGAAGAAGGAAATGAAAACACCCGAGGTGTAACACCGTCATTTGATTGGCACCTAAGCTGGTTCTCAGCAGTAAGTGGAGATAACATACCTTTTACAAGTACCAGAGAGAAAGGCAGGAGACAGGCAACAAGAACAGAAGGAAATGGGTGGAGGTAAAGAAAGAAAAACACATAGAGTGCCAGTGTTCTGTGGACAGTTTGAACTTGCAATAATAACAAAATAATTCTGATAACAGTGTGTGATTGTTGCTAAACTGCACAGTGGCTGTTGCTCCTCTACAGAAATAAAAGTGTTGTTTATGTCAGAAACTGTTCTTTGAAATATGTATTTTCAGAGTTCAGCAGCTTCAGCGTCTGTGGACCTACACTTACATCTATCGAGAGGAAACCTGGCCTTCACCATCTTCCATTGAGCTGGAAAACAGCATAGCATCAAAATTGTTATGACTGTTTTTGGGTGGGCTGCAGTCCTTTGCAAATACAAAACTAAGTAAAACTAAATGCTCTTCTTTCTCTGTTAGTCACTGAAGGAAAACAGGAAAATGGCACACAGGTCAGTAACACAGATCTGGTCTTTGGTCCTTCAGGCAAAAGTGCCACTGAAATGAGGTTAATGAAGTAACTCATTTGGTCTATTGTTCTTGTATCTATTCCTTTCAGAAATCAAGCCATGGTGCCCGTAAATATGTGATGTAATATCTGGAAAATATTAATGACAGTATATAGAAGAATCCCAGGTAAATTTTATTCTTTAAAATTTACTTAGGGGAGCTCAACTCTCTGAAGTCAGAAAGACTCTCAAAACAAACTACAGTAGTATTTGTCAAAAGGAAGAAAACACTTCTATCTAAAATACCAGTTCCATCACATAAAAATGCATAGTGGAAGTACCAAAATATCTTAGTGTAACACTGTTCTTTAAAACTCTTCATGTGACAACAATTAAAATGTTCTTCTTCCAGAATACATCTGTTCAACTGAATATACTGCTGGGGTTTTTTAGTAATTACTTCCAGAAAGAGGTTTTTAGAGCATTTCAATAAACAATCTAAGCTTTGACCACTTGTTACATGCATATTTTTATGCTTTTAAGAATCCTAGTGGAATTTTATAGATAATTTTTTATGCTTTCTTGTCTCTAGAAAAGTCATTCTACTTAAATAGAGGAGAGGGACACCTTACTGAGACCCATCAATGCTAATTTACAGATCAGCTGTTTGCACTACAGATGTCCTAGGAAATGAGGGTCTGTATAGAGCTTAAAGCATTGGGTTTGACCTGGTAAACCCTAAACAGAATGATAACTTCTCACCTGAGAAGCCACTGCTGTCTCTGTCTGAACTGCTTGCTGATCATTTCTGTTGAAAAACTATCTTCACTGCCTTTTTTTTTTCTTGCAATGGTCTGAAATATCTTAGGTTTTTTGTCTTATAACACAGACTTCAGCGGGCTTGTCACAAGCACTGAAGTACAAAAGATCAAGATCTGGGACTTCTAGAGGATTACATACTCTATTTTTAATATAGAAATTTTAGAATTCAATTGTTTATATAAGCAAGGAAGAGAAGTGTACCACCGGGGTTTTGCAAGTAATTTTCTAAAGAAAAGCAGAAGGGAGGCACTGCTGCCATATAGATTGCCATAAGCAATTGTATCTGACAGACAAGCATATGATCCATTTAGCTAGTTATATAGCAAAGAAATACAATTTGCATGTCCGTGGGATCAAGTAAAGCCACCAAATCCAAAACAATTACTATACTCTAGTAGGATTTTATATTATTAAAATAGGGAAGTTGGGGGAAAGTACAAATAATTTAAGTACACCATAATGCGTTTTGCGGGGATTTTAATTGTGTCTAAGATGCCATTTCTAATGTAAGAAATCACAGGACCTCCTGATGAACACACAGTGCATTTTTTATTTTAAAAAAGTTGTGATATCAGAAGTTGTAAAACACCATCAATCTTCCCTTTGCAGCCTTGGTTTGGACTCTCCCCTATGAAATGGCACATTAAAGATGGTTGGAAATATTCAACCAAAAAAGGAACGTGGGTTTTGTAAGAAATGTTTTGGGGTTTTTGACCAGCTCTAGTTAACATTCATTGCAGACGCAATATTTTCAAAACTGTTTCCTGAAAAGAGAGGCTGTTCACCAACACTGTGATAGACAATTGTATTTTATTTTCAATAAAACAAATGTAAATACTGAAAAGAAGCCACAGTTATAACACTTCAAGAAATTTGTTATACATGTAATAAAAGAGAACTACACACTTTCCACCATAGAAATTCATAGAACAGCATAGGTTGGAAAAAGCCTCTTGAGGCACAATGAGCCCTCTGCTCAAAACAGATCTAATTAGTTCAGGTTGCCTGGGGACCTGTTCAGCTGAGTTTCAAATATCTTGAAGGACAGAGATTCCACAACCACGTTACTTCGAGGATTAATGGTCCTGTGGATAGGACAATGGATTGAGGCTGAAATCCATTTCCAGTTGTCTTAAACTCCTTGATTTGTGTCTGTTATGTGATCTTGGATGACTCAGTTTCTCCACTTGCAAAACTAGAATTATTATTCAAAAATCCTGCATAATTATATTATTGCATTATAAACACTGCCTGAACAACAATTTATTCAAAGATGCTATCACTGTAAAGTAAATAGTTTTAAGTCTTTAGATCCCACCATGGGAGGAATGAAGCTAAAGAAATAGGAAAAAGCTGCACTTTACATAAACCAGCAGAATACTTTACACAGTTACAGTGGCCTGCACACACAGAGGCCTAAACTGTTGGCACCTTTAGCTCTTGGCTTGTTACTGCTGATCCTGGTAACTTTAACTATTCAGGGTGCACAGTTCACACCCAATACTGACATCCTTTTCATCATGTTCTCAGTGTTTAAATTAATGACTAGCCAGTTTTCACTCTGGTTACCGTATTCTCCGATTTTATATAAAAAATATCTGAATTTTTTT
This sequence comes from Manacus vitellinus, assembly GCF_001715985.3. Lineage (NCBI taxonomy): Eukaryota > Metazoa > Chordata > Aves > Passeriformes > Pipridae > Manacus > Manacus vitellinus. Next base: position 24,750,698 of record NW_021940535.1, on the reverse strand, counting down.
CTTCCCCCTTAAACTGCAGGTATTGTCTTTCTGCCTAGAATGCCAAATCCTTGGATGTCGTTCTCATCAGAAATAGGGCATGTAATGACTCTGATTCCTATCTGTATGATGAACAGCCTTTGCTTAGAAACCTGCAAGATAATTCATGCTGTTGAGGACAGAGCCATTTTGTTTATGACGCTTATGATAATTTACCTTCTGATCTGATAAAAAGATTCATACAGAATATATCTGTATGAAATATTAGCTGTATCCTTCCATCAGCACTATTTAGACTATGCAAGTGAAAAATCCCAAAGTAGAGAGATCTCAGTTTTGGTGACTTTTGCTTCTGTTGGCATTTTGTTTAAAGATATTTCCTTGAATTTGTTTTTGTCTTACCCTGAATCCCTTTTTTCCAGATACATTTGAATCACCATAAATTTGCAACATCATGACTCAGGAGTTAAACATTATAGTGTCCAACAGGAGTAAATTGAGTTTAGTTCCTGTGTCGCAAGTATATCTTATTTCAAATAGCACCTAACTGAACTCTCATGGGACATGTAGCTCACTACTTACAGTATTTGAGACTGTGACCTCTGAAATCATAGAGCTTTTAGGTCAGGAATGCCACAATAATTGAAGTCCTGTAGACGCTACATTTTTATGTGACCATCACTGCATGTGACTTTCTCACATTCCATATCCCCATCTGGGCTGTGGCCACTCGAGGAATGACAGTCAGATGTCTGAAATGGGATTTTTCCAAGGTGAAGCAAAGGAGATGATAACTCCCAAGAGTGCAAGTATAGGACTATTCCATTGCCAACTCCTCCTTAGCAACCTTGAACAAACCCAGTGTAGGTTCAGTTTCTGATCTTTGACATGCAGATGATAAATAATCCATAAGTCCATGAGGCTTAGCACAGGGTCTAAAGAGGCTTTCACAGACTTTCATAAGGACAGTGAAACAGCACACTATTTACACTGCTTGCATTTGCAGGATTTATTAACGTTGTACCGTGCACAGGCAGACTTGGGTGGTGCATCGACATGCTATTTTGGGATCCTGCGTGCACTGACATCTGTTCTGTCATTAGGATCAGAAATGAAGGGGTGACACCGGCCTGGCCATAGCTGGCTCTGTGCTCGGCCCAGGGCCCCGAGGCCGGCACAGCTCCCCGGTAACCCGGGGAGACGGTGGCCCGGCCACCGGCGTGTGACAGGGAGAGGTGCCCAGGTGCGTTTCACCTGCTGGGAAAACGCCTCCACGCACTGCGTGCCCGGGGAGCGGAGCCCTCGAGAGGAGCACAGTGACACGGCCGTCAGGAGGGCCGGGGAGCGGAGCCGGGCCGGAGCTCGCACCTTGGCCCGGCGGGGCTTTCCTGGCCCGCACGTCGCGGTACTTTCCGGGCACGGTAACCTTTGCTTTACTCCTACTGCGCCCGGAGGGGTGGAAACTCCGGGCAGAAATCACTCGGGGAA
>NW_021940535.1:24709452-24747686 GCF_001715985.3 Manacus vitellinus | reverse complement strand
GGGTGCTGCGGGTCCTGAAAGTGCACCCTCCGCAAGTCTCCGTGAAGCGGCACACAGAACCGCCTGGGGATCCACAAGCTACGGATGGACAATGCTTAGGGATGGTAACGCTCCGTTTTACGTCGTTTATATGGCATGTAGTGGCAGGGGGAAATAGGGATACAGCTATGGGAAGATTGTCTTCTGTTTACCTTGGGGTAACCTGTATACTGACGGTTCCCCAGGAGCCACGGTACTGGTGATGAGAAAGGTAAATGTGGGTAACCCCTCACATCGTGGAATTGCTTCCCAAACCCCCGGGCATCAGTTTTGATGCATGCAGGTTGAGAGCAGTTTGTGCAAATGTACCTTAGGTAGCAACAGCTGATCAGACAGAGCAATCAGGTTAGTCAAGTATTTCATAAAGAATCTTATTTAACTAGCAGTTGTCAGAAAAGGAGTTCAAGTTGTCAGTCATCTTTCCGTGTTTTTTTGAGCTTGTGGAATAATTGCATTTCCAACTCTAAGCCTGGAGTTGATTTAAAATGTTAACATGTAACCTCTAAAAATAAGATTTACAATGGAAACGATGTATTAGCCTTAAGTTCTTTATTGCATATGTGACAAATTCATGCCTAATTCAGTAGGATTTGCCCAGTGCTATTAAAAACAATGGAATAATTTGTTAACTTTCATAGGATAATTTATTTTACTTTTTTGGCTTCGTGTTTTGAATTCAAAACCAAACTAAATGTCAATAGGAAAAATAAAATATATTATTAAATTTCTTATGAAACATGACATCTTGTATGTAGTGTCCCAGATTCTTTTTATGCAGTGCAATTGAGTTGAAAGGCTAATTGAAACTTTATGGAGAGGATGGTTCTGTGCCTGAATGCAGTGTTGTGCTTGCTCATGAGTGTAGTTCCTAGGAATGCACTAGGGCAAATAATGCATCAGAACAGAATGCCACAGGGGGAGGTTGTGCATGGGGCTTTTGTGCCAAAGGATACTTGCTGTCTTTGTTGTGCTTGATAGTGAAAATATACATGGGTGACACGTCATGGGTTATGTGTTTATTGTGACAACAGCTCTCAGATTGGGCAGACTGTAACTCTGATAGACCTTGTTTTTTCCTTTTCATTTGAAACCTCTGCTAATTCATGAAAGCTGAAAGTCACACTGAATTCCTTCCTTCATACATAATCACTTTACAGGCTAGAGCCACAGTTAAAGTAAGAAGAGTGTTTTGTTTTGTTTTTCTCTGAATGAACATGTGAAATTTTTTGTTATTATTGTTGCTGTTTGATTTTTACATTTGGTTGTGATAGCCAGTGCAGCACCACCTGGATTCTTTGAACGTCTGCAGGCCGCTCCAAGAGAGAGTCTGGGCAGCAAGTCCATGTACAGATATTTGGCAACACAGCTCTGTTGAAGCAGCCACTCCTCTTTGCTTCTGTACTGACAGTGCTGGGCATGAAGAACAGCATTGAGCTGTTCCTGTGCCATCAGCAAGTTCAGTTTATTTATGTGCAGAGTTGGCAGAACCTGCATATCTGTGTTGAATCTCCAGTTTTAAAAGCGACTGGAATTAGTATGAAATGTACATGGAACTCATAGTCTGTTCATTCTTATTGGAGCATTTGTGGCTCTTGTAGTTGAAAAATGAAGAGTTTAATGCTATCTGAGGTATTAGTTCTACAAACTGCAGTTTGAGATGTGAGTTACTGCGTGGGGATAAGTAAAGGTAGAATTTGGCCCAAGGTTGCAAGGAGCGCAAAAGGAAGTCTCACAGTGCTGTAAATTTGGAAGTCCCAAATTAAAAGTTCTGTAAGCTCAGATAAAAAGGGTAGTGTTGCCGCCTTCTACAAAGGGTCTCTTGTTCAGTAAGTCTCACCAAAAGGAAATTTGCAGTTCAGTAAGCCAACTATAACAAATACCTGACATAAGAATGGAGCAAGTTCCATAGGGGTTTCTACAGGTCCCACATTTCTCTTTGAACATGAAAACCTAAAGATGTAAACCAGTGAACTGAATAAAAGCTGGATTCCACAGCGAGAGCATGTGTATGCATTGTGCTAACCAGTTGAGTAAGTGCTCACTTCAGTGAAGGCAGTCAGTGCCCTTGCCTTCTTCAAAAACTAATCTGTTGAAACTCTTAGTTTTTAGCTGTTGTATAAGCACATGGAATATGTGGAGCTTAAAAACTGAAGAATAACTGATTGGTCAAGGTTAACAGAGAACATTGGTTCAAATCTCAGCAGTGTCTCAAAACCAGTTATAATTAATATTAAAATCTGAAAACTAAGGTACTGACTGGATGCTTTCTGAAATCTCTAGGTAGTCATTCCTGTATGAAGCTCAAGTAAACAGAGTTTACTTGTGATGTGCAAAAAGGGATTGGATAGCATGAAAATCTTTATCCCTGATTTTAGAGTTGGAGAATAGTCACGCAACAATTCTGTTACATAGTCATGGTTGACAAGTCTCTAATTTAAATACCAACCATAAAAGTTGGCATTTTCAATGTTCCTGAGAGTGTCATTTGGAAAGACCAATTAGGGGCTTGGGGAAAGTGGAGGATCTGTGATCAAGGCAGGGTCACTTGTTAATTGATCTGTCACATCAGATTCCCATGTGTGTTCCCTCTAGTTAGAAAGTTTCATAAATCATTACTGGGTTACTTCTCAAAGGAACAAGAAAAACTATTCAAACCACTCATGGAAGAACAGTTTTTGAAGAGTGGTGGTCGGGAAATGTCCCTGAACACACAAAAAAAGTCCAAAATGATACATCATGTTAACTTTAACTGGTGTTTGTCTGTTAATTTCTTTTCCGTGCTGGCCCATTTTCTTTTGAGGCTCAATGGAAGAAGCTGAGTTGTATGGGGTACTCAATGCTGAGACAGTTCTGCTTTTCTTAAGGCTTAAAACAATCCAAGAAGAAAAGGAAAAAAAACATTTTTAATTTCCTGAGTCTGCGTGGGTGATCGGCTCCCTAGGGGTACTGGACCATCTTTGGGAAAGCCAACCTTTTGGGAACCAGCCTTTGGGAAAAACAACCTGGGTGTTTGGGAAGGCTGTAGGTTGCAGTTCTGAGGAATAGTGAGGGGGAGGTTTGTTTATCTGCACATTGCCCAAGGAGATTATACCAGTGGTATGCATAAATTTGCTTTGCAAATTGTACACTTCTCATAATCTGTTGCAATTTCATGTCTGTTCAGGGATTTTATGTGGTAAGTTTTTTTTTTTATTTTATGGTTTTTACAAGTTGAATGCAACTGGTGTGGTTGCCTGTGTAGTATTTACAATGCTTTCCTGCCACAGATGTTTGAGATGGGATAAGACTGGGAAAAAAGAGGAGATGGGCAGCTTACCAACTAGAAGAGGGATAACCATGTTCTTGATGTTCTGGGAGGGTTGTCTTTTGTCATTTCAGATATGCTTTTGCTAAGGGGAGTTGTCAAGGCAGCCTGAAGATTGCATGCAGAAGGAATACTCTGTGTAGTTGGAAGAGCCAGTTGCTTTTTTTCTGGCTGTTATGCTTTCAAGGAATGGAACTGCAACAACTGAGAAAGAAAGAATTACACCCCATTAGTCAAGAGGCCTGAATTAACAAATTTGATTTTCCATTAAAGTACAATCTAATTTACCTCCTCAGAGCATCAGAAAGATGTCAAAATATGATTTTCTGGAAGCTAAAGAAAATCTTCACCACATGACCCACATCTAGTTGTATGTTCAACAAGAGGACATTACAACATCAGATTATATTCTCCCTTATACTTTACAGCGGGCATAAATGCTGATGAATTTTTCAGGTGCCTATGAAGAACTTGTGATGACTTGTATATGTTTTGTCTTGAATTTGGGACAATTTGTGTTAGTTACTAATCTACAGTAGGAGGTATGAGAAAAGATACATAAGATATTTTATTTCCAAATTGTGTAAGTTGACATAGGCTGCTGATATTTATCAAGACTTCTTCAGAAAGTCATCATCATCATCATTTCTTGGTTGGAAACTAGGAATATCACTTTTTTCTGGGTCTCTTCTTCCAAGTAACAAGCAATAGGATGAGAGGAAATAGCCTCAAGTTGTGCCAGGGAAGATTTAGATTGGATATCAGGAAAAATTTCTTCACTGAAAGGGTTGTCAAGCCTAGGAACAGGCTTCCCACAGAAGTGGTGGAATCACCATCCCTGGAGGGATTTAAAAGACATGTACTGCTTAGGGACACAGTTTCATAGGGCACTTGTGCTGTGTTAACAGTTGGGCTCAAGGATCTTGAGGGTCTTTTCCAGCCTAAATGATTCTATGATTCAAGGAAGTACTCCTGACACACTCTGAGCCTCCATATGTCTTTTTTAGCTTCACCTCTCTGAAAAGTTCCATGAAGGTTGCACATCATTCAAGATGAAAACTTGGAGAACAGAATCATCAAAACGGTGCATAGCAACTCAAGTTTTTCGTGTATGTGTATCAATTTAGAGGATTAGTGATGGACTTGACAGTACTGGGTTAATGGCTGGACTACATGATCTTAGAGGTCCTTTCCAACCTAGATGACATTATAATTCTGTTCTGTGATTTTAGGAACAGGTCTGAGGTAAGAAGCATTAACCTTATTGTACAAATCAAATTTACGTTACTTACATGATTTTTTTTCACCAATGTACTTTTTAAAAACTGCATATACAAAACCAATAATTTTTTAGATCAGGAGAGGTGTATCTCAGGCAGTGGTTGGGATTTAATGAGTTCTGTCTAGGTAAGAAGGACAAGTGGAATAGCTTGGTGTCCTGAGCTTTAAAGTTTGCTCGGTGTTCTTAAAATACATTAATGACACTAAAATAGTACGTTATATTTTCAAGACTTATGTATGTGAACTATCCTGTGCTTTTACTGTAACTGTAATCCAGATGTCTTGGTAGAAATTTGGCTTCTCATGATGAAGGTACTGAAAACAAAAAACTGGAGAAGAATATCAGTTCCTTTGTGTTAATAAACTTTTTGTCGTTTGTTGAGGGCTTTTTTTATACATCATATTCTTAAGACCTCAGAGTTTCTTGTTCTATTTGCACCCTCCTTTCCAACAAAATCTTGTCTTCAAAGCTCCTGTATGTCCTACTAGTTGCTGACTTCTGTCTAACCAGTGGAAAGATGTAATAATTCTTTCTCATCTGCTTAAATAGGCGTGATTTATGATGGACAAAGTAGGATATGGTCTCTTATTCCTTTCTAAGCACTTGACCTTTATTAAAATGTTTTTTTTTCTTTTGGCAGTTTAAGAAATGGACTTGAGCTATTTAGTTTAACTTCTGGGAAGGAAGTGGGTCTCTAATGAATTAGTTCACTGTCCACTGTAATGGAACCTTTCTTCAAGAAGAAAAGTAAGCTGCTTGCCAGCCATTCAGGATTCCCCCTTGTTCTGGTGGCAGAACAAGAATAACCCCCTGAGCAAAATGTAAGTGTTTCAAGATTATTGGAATTTACAGCATTAGAAAGCTGCCAAAAAACCAACTTCTAGCTGAGACTAAATTGGCCTAAATTGAAAACTTTGCAAAGCTCATAATTGACTTTTTTCTTTATATGTTTCTCTGCTTCCCATGACTTCATTGTCATATGCCTGTGGTGACTTCTTCTGCTATTACCGAGGGTGACAGTAATGAGTCTGAAGTATTTATGATCATCAAAAGATACTGAGACAAAGATTTTAACTATGATTATTGGAGGAGGAAACTTCTGTAGCATCAGGCAGGTGGAATGATCTTCCTGGATGCTCGATTTTTGTTTTTCTTCAGGCTTCTTCTCTGCTCACTGACTAGGGAGTTAAGTTGTTAGCAGCAGTATTTCACTGGATTCAGATCTTGAAGACTTAAGTGGTTTTGGTATTTTGCTGTTGTTGTAGCTGTGTTGTGAATACAGCTGCATGATGTATGGTGGCATCACAAAAGTAGTTCAAGTCTGATTAAACCATTAACTGCCCTTTCCAAAATAAATTCTGTTCCTTCTCGGTGTTCAGTGGAATTAGGCTAAGTGAATTCTGTTTGTTCTACTGTACTTGAGAGTACAATTTATTTCCCTGTTATCTCTGCAGGGTGACAAGGGTTGGTACTGTGCTGAGGACAACTTGCTTCTCTCAGATGGGAGCTGCTTGCTGGAAACTGAATCAAGTTCCCATCTTTTTGCTGAAACAAGAGTACCAGGAAATTAGAAAACTTGTGACAACTTACCCTCTGGTACAAATGGCACAAAATTACCTAGATAAAACTAATTACATAAGCAAGCATGCTCTTCCAATCTAACAAAAGCTGTTGGAGTGCATTTTACTGTCAAAAATGTTTTGATATTACTTCAAAACATTAAATAAACCACTACCTGTTTAAAACCTTAAATTTCTGGGTTTGAAGTCTGTCCCTTAGAGAGCATTTAAGCTGCACCTGCAGACCATACACAATACTTCCTTGAAAGAGCACAAGCAGATTATTGCATTCAAACAGACTGTATACACCAGTAGTTATAGTTAGTATGTGAGTCTGCATATTTTATAGCCTCAGTCATGTTTTGTGTAATCTTCAACCCCAAATTATAAAAATTTAACAAGCTAAACCTAAAAGGAAGATTGGCCAGTGTCTTTTCCTAGACAGGTATGGTTGGGGTTTGAGTCTTTTAATTTAGAAGAAAATCCCAGAAAGTTTTTACCAAATTCCATTTTTCTCAGGGCAAATAACTATGCTTGGAGATTGAAAACCCTATTGAAAAGCAAATTACTGAAACAATAAATACCAAACACTTGGTATTCTAGAAGTCAATAATATTTTTTTAGATGGCCCTCCTGAATAAATGCTCCTCCCAAACTTGTGCACTACATACAAGTCCTTAAGGAGTGGTGGTTATCCTCTCTGGTACCAGTCTTAGCTTTTATTTAATATTGTCGATGTTTTCTCATAGTGAGTATAAACTGTGCTTTACGTATTTAGTGTTTTGTTTAAACCCTGACATGCCTCCCGAATATACACATGTGCAGAAGTTTTGGTTTGGGGCTTTTGGTTTGTTTCAGGAAAATCTTCTGTAGAAACCCAGTTCAGTTTATCATTCTGTGTACAGAATTGAGGGACTTGTTCAATTAGGTTTTCAGCTTTGAGAATTAGGGTCTGAAATGCAGAGTTAAGTTTGTTTCAAATCACAGTGTATGCAGATAAAAGAGAATTAAGTGAGCTGTTTGCATTGCTATGGAAAAAGAACCTGTGGATCAAGTGGTCTATGGTGACACTGCATGGGAAGAAATAGCTCTAAACTATTCTTAGCTGTTGCCCATCCTGTGCACTGCTTCTAGCTTTGTGAATGAAGACACAGCGTCAGAGTGAGTAGTGCTCTTATGGGGCAGAAAGCAACAATTTGGTGATATTAGATATACAATAAAAAGATAGATTAGGGAGGCAATTGGGGTTGAGGGCCTGGTTTGAGGAGATGGAGCTATAGAAGATGGTGGGAGAAACACCTTGAGCTTGTCTTTTATTCAAGGTTGAACTACTTAAGCTGGCAAAAGTTAGTCATTTGTGTCTAACTTTTTATCCATCATGACCTCCTAATTAGGTAAAGGCTTTATAGAATACAGAGGACCATACTGACCATTCAGGGTTGTTGATGTGCAACTTGTGACCAGTGCTTACTAGTATACAAGAAATTAAATTAGTAATACTACATGGCAGTAGCCATTCCAGGCTTTTTTCAAGCAGAATGACTGTATCCAAGCTGGCCAACTCCATGGGAGGTTCTAGCAGCTGGAAATGACTGGAATACAATGATTTCTGTGCCCATGTTCCATCCTAGAAAACAAGAGTATTAACACAGCACCGCACATCTTGAAGTTCCCTTGGAATCAAGGGATTTAATAAAAAAGGTTTAGGGTCTCTGGTTCCATATGCTTTGCATTTTTATTGGTGCAAAGCTGTGCAATCAGGACCATCAAACCTGTGCCATAAAAGCAAATGACTGTGGGAAATGAGTCTCTTCTAATGATATAATCGTAGTAAATTGTCCTGTATGTTTTTGTTTATAAGAGAACAGGATAGGTTGGTTTCAGAAGTAAGTAGTCTTTGACTCATTGTTTGCAGGCATGTATCGCATCAACAAAATTTAACCATCTCCCGGAAAAGCAGGAAGTTTCATAGAAAGGAGAGGCTACAAGAAAAGTTGGCCAAGAAACAAAAATTGCATTGTGAAAAATTTCAAGGTTACATTGCTTGTTTTCATTTGGTGTTGTGGCTTGGGAACAAAGTCAGTCTGAAGTAGTCAATAGCTCTGTCTCTCACAGTCAAGGCCATGTTCGAGGCTGTGGTTTGAATGTTGTGTTAGTGAGTCCAAACTGCTGTACCAGTAGCTTCTTTGGGTAGTAGGGCCTTTTCCAAAATGCTGTTATATACATCTTTCTGACAAAATAATAATAATAATTAAAAAAATCCTGTGTATTGATAGATATATATATGAAAAACATGAGTTGCTATGCATCTATCTGAGGCTTCTGTTCTCCAAGTCTTTCTCTTGAATGATGTGCAACCTTCATATAAGTGATGGAAATTTTCAGAGAGGTGAGGCTAAAAAAGACATGTAGAGGCTCAGAGTGTGTCAGGAGTACTTCCTTGAATCATAGAATCATTTAGGCTGGAAAAGACCCTCAAGATCCTTGAGTCCAACTGTTAACACAGCACAAGTCCACTATGAGACTGTGTCCCTAAGCAGCACATGTCTTTTAAATCCCTCCAGGGATGGTGATTCCACCACTTCTGTGGGAAGCCTGTTCCAAGGCTTGACAACCCTTTCAGTGAAGAAATTTTTCCTAATATCTGATCTAAACCGCCCCTGGCACAACTTGAGGCCATTTCCTTTTGTCTTATTGTTTGTTACCTGGGAGAAGAGGCCAACCTCCACCTGGCTGCAGCCTTCTATTAGGTTGTAGAGAGCAGTGAGTTTCCCCCTGAGCCTCCTTTTCTCTGGGCTAAGCAACCCCAGCTCCCTCATCCGCTCCTCATAAGACTTGTGTTCCAAAGCCTTCCCCAGCTTTGTTATACTTCTCTGGACATACTCCAGCACCTCAATTTTTTTTTTCTTGTAGTGAGGGGCCCAAAACTGAACACAGGATTCAGGGTGTGGCCTCACCAGTGTGGTGTACAAGGGGATGGTCACTGCCCTCGTCCTGCTGGCCACACTATTTCTGATACAAGCCAAGATACCATTGGTCTTCTTGGCCACCTGGACACACTGCTGGATCGTGTTCAGTCGACTGTCGACCAACACCCCTTGGTTATTTTCCACTGAGCAGCTTTCCAAACACTGCCCCAAGCCTGTAGTGCTGCATGGGGTTGCTATGACAGAAGTGCTGGACCCAGCGCTTCGGCTTGTTGAACCTCATGTAATTGGCCTCAAAGCCCAGTGTCTGTATCATTCTCTAATTACAGAAGTGTCCATACACTTCTTGGGACCTCCATCTCCACGTGCCATTACAGAGCAGACTTATGATACATTTTCTTTCTCCAGCATCAGCTACAACTGTAATTTTCTGCCAGGGCTGTCCTAATGCTGTATTGACAGCGGTCTCCCACTTTTCCTCCTCCCCATCTGTCTTTGTGTTATTCAGCTGAAATCCAGTGTCAGTTCTCTCCACTGGTGTCACTCAGAGCTTGCACAATGTGCAAAAAAAGGGAGAACTCAGGGTTTTTTGCTGCATATTTTGCAAAGATGTAAACTGTCATGTGGTGCAGATTCTTGCATTATTTTTCATTTTGATGGCTTTCTAAATCATTTTTGTAGCTCTCAGTAATGACCCTTATTTTCACAAGACACTGTGTTCATAAAGTAATGCAGGTTAATTGGGGAACCCCAAAACTATTGGGGCAGGTATTGTCAGAGTTAGGAATGAGAAGCCTCTTCAGTCATCAGGACTTGTTCACTAGTGATTCTTTTCTCTGCATTTATCTAGATGTGCACATATACTTCTTATTTATATGTCACTTCTATCTCTTACCTTCTCTGTAACCACATTATGGTTTCTCTCTTCCAGTATACTCCATTTTTCTTTTTAGGAACACTGTAACTGTTTATTTTTTTGTTTGGCTTAATTGGATTTTTTGTGTTGGTTTTTTTTTGCTTGTTTGTTTTAATGGAAAGGTACTTTTACTCACTTGCCAGGTTTACAGAAGTATTTTCTCAGTGCTCAGAATTTGACAGTGCCAGTCATGTTTTACACCTCTTTTTTAGACATCTTCATTTGCTTAGCAAAAGTGTGTCTCTTCCATGCAGAGTTTTAGTTACTGCTGCTTCTCTTGCTGGTAAAAAAACATTTTCAAATCAGTGTTCAGCTTAGGTTCTATCTGAGTAGTGAAACTTAAATGCACAGCCATTAATAGAGAAGTGAAACTAATTAACAAAACCCATATGTAATAAAAAAAAAAGGGGAAGAAAAGTTGTTTGGTATTTTTGCTCAAGTAATCTTAGGATTTTATTATAAAGCATAATAACTGTACAGTATTCAAGCTGAAATCTCCTTTTCTGGGCAAGGCTGAGTACCCCTTAAAGCTGATTTTGAGACGTACCTTGTAATCTTCTTGACAAATCTGGTGGTGACATAGTGTGCTTTTAAAGGATGGCGCAAAGGGTTAGAGAGAATTATTGCTTGTTTGGAAAAAAAAAAGGGAGAAAAATCCCTAATTTCAGGATTAGGTTTTAGGATTGGCAGCTAAGCACAGGCACTCATTTTTTCCTTGTAATCTGAGCAAGTAACTGTCAGACACAATAATCACGGAAAAATAATCCCTCTTCTGTAGCACTTTTATAATGCTTTTCATTGCACCTGCACATTCAGCCAAAGTGAATTGGGAAGCCGTGTGTTAGCTGGGACAGTCACTGTCTGTCCCCTCTGCAGGAGTCATGTTGCTTTGCTCCTTGAAGACAGAAAGGTAACTGCAGTATACTGCATAAAAGCTGCAGCTTTCCTCATGGATGATGCTACACATGAGCTACTGAAGGCCTCATTATCTGTGGAGAAGGACAGCCTGGCTTCTTGCTGCCCTAGAACAAGATTGGATGCAGAATTTAAGGAGAAACAGCTCTGTAGAGGCTAGATAATTTCATATTTTCTTGCTTTAACAAACGTTCAGCAGTCTGAGGACCATGATCAAGGAGTATAAGCTGCTAGTTATATTTTGGCTCTTTTTTAAGAAAGCAAATGGTACACCCTCCAAAACCAGCACAAACGTGTACCAACAGTGCAGTTGATACAAATCCAAATTCTTGGCTGTACTTGAACGAAGTACTGACTGTTTGAAAACCTGTTTAACATCCCCTCTCAAATGGCAGTGTGCATTATTGTTATTCCATCTCTGAGATAAATACCCTGATTGTGATAAAGTTACTTTCATAATAAGGAGTCAGGATGTGATTATAACATAAATTATGTTTGTCTTGTCTTGATCCTTCTTGTTCCAGATAGCTTAGACTTGCCACACCTGTAATCACTGTAAATAGTTGCAGTCGTTGGAGCCTGGTTGTATTTTTCTGGAGGAGGCTGGAAAAGTGTATTATAACCTGATGTACTCACTTCTTTTTATATGCATATGCCTGTGCAATTCCCAGCACAGAATTTGGCCCTTGTCGAAAATACCTTTTGGCATACATCAGTTATAACTAAGCCAGTAGAAACTTGCCCTTAGCTTTGACTGAACAGTAACTCAGTCTTGTCTGGACTCTGTTTTTGGTGAAGTGGCAGGAAAAATCTCAGTTCTTTTTTGAGCCAACTCGTAAAAAAATGTTTCTTGCTTTAGCATGGTTTTTTAAAGGAAACTGAGAAGTTTATACTAGATCAGTTATGGTTTTAGAGTAAGCTTACAAGTAAATAATAAATATTTGGTGAATGAAAGCATGTCCATAAATGTTACTGCTATAAGGGTCTACGTACTTGTGAACCACAGTAGTAATGTAGCCAGAATAATAAAAAAGAAATTAATAAAACTTTTTCAAGTTTCTCTTTATTAAAAAAAAAATCCAACTTTTTGAGCCAATGGTACCAAGCTTGTGAATTGCCAATCCATGACTTCATGGTGTGAAAATGGAGCTCTTGAGACTGGATAGTTATCAGCAAAGACATTTGCATCCAACAGTACTGTATATCTCATTTGTTAAAGCATTTCATCTGCCATGATCACACTGAAAACCCAAACTGGATTTTAAGATCTTTTCTTCCACTTAGCAGTTTACAAAGGCACACAGACACCCCTACATTTTACCAGACAGGCTGTATTAGTAAACTAAATCAAGTCTCAATAGATTCAATAAACTAACCATACAGAAAAAAAAATAGGACCGTTATTTTTCAATCAGTTTTCCAATGCATTTGTAAATATGGCACAAAGATATATAGTGCATGTTACGTGGTAATGTTTTGTTACATGGTCTATGGCATTTAAAGTGTGTGTTTTGCAGATAGGATTACATATTTTAAGAAAGGAGTCTCAGATATTTTTGCAGGAAGTTAATTAGGCCATACTTATTATTTTGGCTTTGATTTACTGATTACAAGGATGACAAATTAATTTTACTTACTTCTTATCTGTATAGCAAGAAACACAGGTCTCTCATTTTTCCTGCCAACTATTTATTCTTATCAGAACAGCTCTGTCTATTACAGTGAGTGTTGACTGAGTAACTTCAATGTTCATGTCATATCCTCCCTGTTTTGCCCCACGATCATCTTTAGCCACTATTATGCTGCCGATCAGCAACTTATATTTTATCCTGTCCTTTGACACTTTTACTGAATCTATCACTTTACTCGCTTTTTCTTGTAATGTTCTTCATCTCTGCTGAGTTTGATATCCAGGTGAAGATGGATGTTTGTGTGCCAAGAACAATTACATTCCTTTTATTTTTATTCCTTCAACAACTTTTCGTTCTGTGTCTTTGCACTTTACTAATACTGTCTAGAAAGGGATCTGTGGTGAGCTCTACAACCCTGTGCATGTCAGTTCCTACCTGGAATCTTCATCCTTTTTCTCTCATGCAGTATGTGGTAACATTTTCTATGGCCTCCAGGTCTGCTCTTTCAGACTGCAGAACACAAAGTGCAGTGCCATCTTCTTATAAATGCAAAGAAGTTTTATTGTGTCAGTGGCAAATGATGTTGCTCTCATTTCACAGCCAAGTAAAACTTACTGTGTTTGTTTTTATAACCAAAAAAACAAACAAAAACCTTTTGGATTTTGTCTTGTTCTTTTCTCTCTCTCTAACGACTCCTCTTTTATTTATTTCTACCCACCTCTCCCACCCTGAAATCAGTTTTCCCTATGCTCCAGCACCCTACTGGGCTGCTTTTCAACTTGCTGTTTATATCATGCCTGTATCTCTCCCTTTCATTTACTTTTTTTTTTCTCACATTGCCTGTATGGCAAAAATTGTCAGTAGCAGTTGATATAGAAATATAGGTCTGAACTTTGAAATTATTTAAATTGTCATTAGCCTGTATGTTATCAGTATAATGCTGCAATTGTGCTGTATGAGGCTTGCTAGTACTGATAATGGTATATATGCTGTTGATAATAGTAACTTGAAAGCTGTGATTAGTTCCTTGGATCAGCAGTCATTCTAAGTGACATTTGAGGACTAGCTGTTTATGTGATACAGGATCTCATCTTTGAATCCATAGCTGAAATCAACTAAGTAAAGATAAAAAAAAAGATATATTTTAGTTCCTAATACTTTTCACTGTGAGAAGTTGCTCTCATTACTCTAAAAAGAGAGATGATTTGCATTATTATTATTATTATTATTATTATTATTATTATTATTATTGCAGTTTGGAAAGAAACAATCTGTGAGACAGTACATGTAGCCAAAACTTTGGATGAAAACCAAACCTTTCATCAAACTGTTTTGATATGATTATACACACATTATCACAGTGGACCACTTAACAGCATTTTGCATACGGAAATTAATTTTATTTTGTTCCTGGTATATTTTCTAATATTGCATGCCACAAAGCGGTGTTGTTAAACATTGCACTGTGCACTGAAGGGTCCTATTTTGTGCCTTATATATAACTCTTAGCAGGTGACTTCCACCTTGTTTAGAGGTGCCCTGGTCTACAGGAGACTTGTGATCGGTGTGCTGAAAGGATATGCTACTACTGACATTCAAGTTGAGCTGACCAAATCCCTTGAAAAGACTCTTTTCTTCTCGACACTGACTGCCAAAGTTTCATAGGAAAGAGTAGTAACTTGAGCAATGAACTATAAAACAAAGATGTGAAAAGGATATAAAGGACTTTCCTAGTAGACTTGCAAGTAGGCACAATTTTTGCAGTTGTTAGTACAGAATGATGTGTCTTCAATCTGTGACACATGTAATGTTGGATGCATTTGTATTTGCTTCTGGAAAAAAAAAATCTTCCTCTTCTGGGAAACTATTCATTCCAGAAAATGCAGAGGGTAATATTTATAGAAGGTGAGAAAATATTTTGGGTTCCATGAGGAGTGAATAATGCATGGTTCAGTCAAGTGTAAATGACTTAAAAGGAAAATATCTGTGAGAAGATAAGCTACCTGGTAAATTTTTTCCCATTAGGCAGTAAATCAGTAGGGTACATGCCAAAGATAAACTTTCACTTCAGAATTATTCTAAATCAGGATTTTAAAAATTTGACCTTGAGAATGTAGTTTATTTGATCTGTGCATATAGTTCTAGACCATAGATAAAAAAAATTGCTGTGAGTATTCCCTCACCGGACTGTCTTTGTTCTGTTTTACTTCTGTTTGAATACATTGTCATCACTCCAAATCTGGTGAAGTAATTTTTGAAATCTCGGTTTAGAATTACGTATTTTACAATTTCACGTATCATCATAAATCATTAACGTTTGGGTTTGTATTTCATTGCAGCGGAAAACAGATGTGCCACTTCAAATGCAGTAACATGCACAAAGTGTCTTGCTTTGGGCCCTGAGTGTGGATGGTGTGCTCAAGAGGTATGTTATTTTGGTTACTTACATTTTACTTTATATTTTAGCTGCTTCTGATCTTTATAACAATAAAAACTTCTAAACTGAGAAAATTATAGTGAGAAATAGCAGGAAAATCTCTAAATGACCCCTAGAGACAGAACCTGAGAAATCATGTGAAATATATTTTGTTTCCAAAGGAGAAAATGCAATCTTTTATTTGGAAAATTGCAGTAATTTTAAATAAAGTGAGAACTATTTAATGCATTCCATATGCTTTGTAGGCAACTCTGGCAGACTTAGAGTAGCTTTGAGAGTTCAACAGTTTTTGGCTTCAAAAGGAAAATTACTTATCAGTAATCTATAGTAAGTCCTCACTGTATATGAAAACAAGTCTATACATATATATCTACTGCATTTAGCAAAAGGTCATACTAACAGTGGAGCTGACTTTGACTTCACTGTGTATTATGACCCTGTCACAAATGGAAAAAGTGATGCTTTTCTTATTTTGACACTTGAAACTATCAGTTCTGAGACTTAGCACAGAAGATAGATCTTAGGTAGCAAGAATTATTCTGAAATTGTTGTTGCTTTGCAAACTGTAAGAATATGGAAATTTCTGGTATTGTTTGACAGAAAAAAATCCCCACTCGATAGCGCGATTCAGATAAGGCTGGACCATTTTAAGTACTTCAGAGGAGCAAGGTTTTGAAGAATATCACTGACAATTACAAGCTCATATGCTCTTTAAGGTCACATGCAAATTATTGGTAGTAGCTTTCAGGTTAGCAGAGAATCTAGATAAGTTCCTAGGGTGTGTCTGGAGGAGATAAGGAGTGTAAGGCATAAGGCACTGGGTAACTTTATCTGAGATATTGTGTCTTGGAACAATTAACTTAATCTGCAGCAGGTATAAGGATAAGTAATGCAAGGATAAGTGGAGGCAGGAGGGCTTGTTTTCCAAGAGGAACCTTAAGGCATGTGTAGATGGCACAATGGATCAATGTTGAGAGGTTCATTATTGTGGTCTCATGTTCTGTCTTACAACGGGCTCAGTTTTATCCTCCTCACTCTGCATTTATCACAGAATAGCATTTGCTAATTTTCCAACGCTACGGAGCTGCAATAGGTCTCCTTCTAACTAGGTGCACAGATTTGACCAGGTTTCAATTCTGCTTCTCTTCTCTTGCATAACTTCTCAAGTCAATTCTGAGAGCTGTTCATGGAAGCCAGGGCTTTGTCGAAACCTCTTAGACAGCTGGTTCACCTACACAACATTCATGGTTGTGGAACAGCAAAACCCATGTTAATGCAGATAGAAATATTCCAGAGTAAAGTTACAGAAGCAGTTTTCAGCTTAGCATGCTTGCTTCATCTGGACAATATTTTTAGTGAGAAAAGAAGGCCCGAGTAACCCTTGAGATGCGTTGAATTTATACCCACACACAGTGGACTTCAGAAAATGCTGCAAATCTATCAGCCATTACTGATAACCATGAGAGTAGCTAAATTCTTTACATATTTAAAAATCTAATTTTTTGAAATATATATGTCCAAAAGGGTATATAAATAGCAGTAACCTAAAAAAAAAATAGTCTGTTTTCTACAATAAAGAAGATTATGGAAAAAATATGTCAGAGGTAGACTACAAAAATCAGCTGAAACTTGAAAAACAAGATACATGACTGTCAAATCTCATTCTTCAGGGGCTTCTTCTGATCTTTTCAGGGCCTGGATGACTATTTATTATCTACATAGAATTGGCTGTAGGCATTTTCGGGTTGTTTATTTTACCCATTTGCCTCTGAAATATCGGAGATTGTCCATTGTTTGGTCTCCAGCTGTGGCTCAGATGGACCAATACTTTGAAAGAATACAAAGGATCTTGTATATTTTTTTTCATGGTCAGAATCATATTAATCATCAGATTTGTGATCAGGAAGGAATTTTGTATTGGACCATTCTGGCACAATTTTGGCAACTTTGTCCTGTCAATACAACAAAGGATGGGCTGCTTCTGAGATCATCCTACTACTAATCACTTTTCTGTTGCTACAAGGGCTTTTTGATATTGGTGGCATCTTAAACTGTCCAGTCCTGTAATCCACGATTTCCTTTTTCTGGGAATTGAAATGATGTAGTCCAGCAGGTCTTTGGATTTTGTGTAGTGTGATAGACAAACTCAGGTTAGCTAAATGTAAAGCTGGCTTCTGGTGCTACTAATAAATATTAGCCTGAGTAACATTACCAGTGGATTCCTCTGAAAACTAACCTGTTTTGATGTCACGGAAATGAAACTTTCTAACTACAGCAAATTCATAGCATGGCACAGAACATTTTTTAGAGACTTAGGGACAGTATGTAGTTTTCTTTTTCTCCAAAGTCGGCTTGTTCTGATTATGCAAGATCCTGTTTCTCTTAAAAAGTTTTGTCTTTTGTAGAAAAAAGTTATTATGGCAATTAGGTTTAACTTCTAATTTAAATATGTCATCATTGCCCTTATTAAAAACATATGGCTTCATGAACTTGTTCTACACTTTTTGCAATTATAGTAGCATATTTTATTGTTTCAAAGACTATTATTTTGTTTTTCTCTTTCCTTTGAAGATATTACAGGGTTTTCTTCAGCTCGGACTGTTTAGTACTTTTTGTCTCTTATTAAACAGGATTTCATGGCTGGCACAACACAGAAGGGACGCTGTGACATTGTTTTCAACTTAATGAAAAGAGGCTGCCGATCAGATTTGGTTGAAAACCCCACAGTTCATGTCACAATACCCAGTGACCATGAAACAAATACACAAGTGACACCAGGAAAAGTTTCAGTCCAGCTGCATCCAGGTTGGGTCGTCTCTAACACATTGATATTATAGTAAATTTAGACTAAATAAAATACTTTTAAGTACAGGTATTTTGTGAAGAAGCATCACAAATAGTTATTTTGAAGAATGGTGCTATAACAATATATTGTAGGACTGTGATGGTGTTGTTCCTATATTCAAGTATGGTCTTCAGCAAGAACTGTTTCTTTTAAAATAGCTGAAGGTCAGAATAATGCAGTAAGTGGAGAAAGGATTTTAGTAGTCTTTTCTGTTTTCTGATGTAGTTTCTTGATTCTTTTTCTTTAGCCACTTACACAAACAGTTTTCCCTTACATGTGTATGAACTACTCCTTACTGAAAATAAATTGAGTTACAATTCCTAAATTCATAATTTGATCAACTTCTTGATTATTTGGTTACTGTTAAGTTCATTGATTAGACAACTACAGAGACACCACCGCCATTATATAAGAAAGGACTTCTTAAAGTCCTTCAAAGGAAGACTTTGGTATTCACAGCATAACATTTAATTTATAGAATTTGAGACACTTGGCCCTAATAGAAGTTCCTTTGTGAATCTGAGATTTTCTAGTAAACCTCTATTTGCTCTCAGCTGAACTCTAGTTAAGTCAGTGTATGTTCTCTCTCTAAAATAGCTGTAGCCAACAGCAGAAGTGGAAGATGATATAAAGGGATGCAGAGTTATCTTTCATATCATAAATTTTTTTACAGACAATAATTGGAGAAAAATAGTTAAGAGGAATAAGTCTTTGGTAGGAAAACATTAAGTGATCAGAAGTATCTTGATGATCTTCACTGATAATTTTGTCAGTGATAAAAGAAGATAATTTTCTGTCAACTAAAAGGGAAAAAGGATCTGCATGAGTATAAAGCACAAAGGAACTCTGGTTTTCAATCTTTTTAATAATAAAACTGACAAAGTAACATCAGCACTTTCTCACCTTTCCCCACCGTCCTTCCAAAGAAGTGATTGATACTCTGCTTCTTACTGACAAATGGTCTCAGACACTGAGCTAGCTCTAGCTCTATCTGTAATCACATTTATTTCCAAAGGCACAGTGGATTCATAGAAAAAAAATTGCTTTCTAAAATTTGGTTTCATTAACCTTTTTGCAAGTAAATATTGAAACTAAGTTTGGGGTTCTATATGCTTTGCAGAAGTTCTTACATCAGGGAGGCAGAAGACTGAAATTCCAAGGGCTCCAGAAGAATAGCTTTTTATATATAAATATCTTGGCCATATTTTCTGCCCCAGGGAAATACACAGATATGCAGCTATAGTTTTGCCTCAAAACAGACATTTGATACAGTGTAATCATACAGACAAAGATGTTTTTGTTTTGATACTGTTTGGGGTTGTTTTGTCACTGTTTGCATATGCCCAACATTCAGGATTTATGTGGGAAAAAATAAAAGCTGCATTCAGTATCTCACTATGTACAAACTGGAGACCTGCAAGAGTAATTTACAAAAAGTAATTCAATTTACTTTGGCAAAGAGGAAATATGTTAGTTACAGCACACTAAAATTGTTTTCCTCACTCAAGACCTGATACAGACAAAGCCTCACATTTTCAGGTGGATTGTGTTCAAAGACCATTGAAAGAAATTGCTTTGTATATTGGAAGAAATTACTTTGTAAAGATCTGGGTCAGATCTTTGTTACATGTACTCTTTGATAGTTTTTTATTCAACACCTGCATAGTTCTATAACATATTCCTTCCTCCTACCCTTTGCTATATTTCATAGCATAATACTGAAATTAGATTCTGCACTCATCACACGAAGATCCTAAACTATTTCTTTTGTGAGCTCACACTTTAGGTGACATAAAATAATGACCAATTTGAAGTCTGCATTACTGTACCTACTCTGCCTGTATTCCAGTCACTTCACTCTTCTTGCTGACATTACAGAATATTAGACAAGCAAAAATGTGAGGACTAGTTTTAGCAGCTTCTAAAGCATTAATGTTTTTATTACGTATGAGAATGTGATGTGGTTCTGCAGGAGAGACAGACATTTATAATCCTCAAATTAGAGTTCTGTTTTGAATGTACCAAGAGATGGAATTCTTTTTATATTAAAACCTATTTTTTTAAAAAAATATTTTGATCATACTGAATTTTCTCCTCAAATCTTTGGAAGTATATTGTGATAAACTTGAAACATTATTTACACGAGTTTTTCAGTCTGTGCTGTCTTTATGGTTCACATATAGTTTTAGATTCTGTCATATGACAAACTATTTGCAGGATACACGTACATACTTTGAAGTGTCAACCTTGAAGTGACTGACCCCAATTTGTATGCAGATCTGTATTCTTTGTGAGCCATAACTGCATTTTGGTATAATGCCAAAGGGATTGCATAACCATGAATTTAAAAGATAATGGGGAGAAGTCAGAGTTTTACAATAAACCACACAGTGCTCCTGCAAGAAATAAAAACAAGATGTTCTACAAAACACCACTTTTTGGCTTATTTTTGAATGATTCTTCAAGGTTCTGTTTACTCTTGGGAGAGATTCTTGTTTGTTTGTTCTTCTGTTTGCTGGCACAAACAACTTTGTGCTGAGTTTGCTACAAACATAAATTTATTTTAATCATGTCCATTCAAAAATAGTAAATAAACTTTTTTTTTTTTAATCAGGAAGTGAAGCAAACTTTATGTTAAAAGTTCGTCCTCTGGAGAAATACCCTGTGGATCTTTATTATTTAGTTGATGTCTCAGCCTCCATGCACAACAATATAGAAAAGTTAAATTCTGTTGGATTTGCTTTATCTAAAAAGATGGCAAATATTTCTCTTGATTTTCGACTTGGATTTGGATCCTATGTGGATAAAACTGTGTCACCTTATATTAGCATTCATCCAGGTAGAATCCATAACCAATGCAGGTATGTAGTCTTTTTATATTTACTGTAGCACTGAGATGTTATTTAATTGCATAAAATACATTATGCATATTTATTTTTAAAGTTCTGTCTTTGTTTCCTTATACATATGGTTCTTTGACAGAGTTCCTAAGGAAATGCTAAAAATTATTATACAATGATTACTTCTGAAATACCTGACGAGTGATTTGAGAAAACTGTTTCTGTATCAGAAAAAATGTTCTGTGTTTTCTTTAGCAAAATAAGCCAAAAAACATGCTGCTTTGGAATATTTGAATATGTTTTGCATTTTATTTTAAAGTCAACTGTTGTGGTTTTGGTTATTTTGGATATATGTTGCCTAGATTCATCACAAAGGTTCCTACTTTCTGACCTATGTACCTTCTGGTGTATGGTCATGTATTCATTAACTCTTTTCTTAAAACTACTTTTGTTAACATGGTGTGGTTACTTTCAGCTCATTTAATGAACAAAGGTGATCCTTTGATCTAATTCCACAGTTGGTACATCAATGCACTCCCATTTTAAATAGAAAGATGTTCTGGCCTGCATTTCTTTTTTGATGACGTGCCTTATATACCTTGTGTTCAACACTTATATAAAGTAAGGGATCGCTTCCAAAACACCCTGGAGTCCAAGATTATTCACAACAAATTCAAAACTGTGTAAACCATAATACTTGGAAAAGTGAATATTAATTCTTCATACTTTCTTACTTGTTACAATCCTTCCTGGGAAGACATGATCCAAAGTTCTCTGAAGTACCTTTTTTGATTTCAGTGGTTTTTGAATTGGGTACTAGTAGTAGAAGTCATTCAATAGATATGAATATTTATGTAAAAGCAGTCCTCTAGACCATCTATACATGGAGATGGATTAGCATTTCAAGGTCATGATTCGTTTTGCCTAAAAGTAGACATCTCCAGAGGTATTAATCCTTGCAATGCCAGTTTCTCTTCATTGACTGCAAATTGAGTTGGAGGAGGGCAGGTTACAAACTGGTTGCCTACACTGTAGGCAGCAGAAGTTAAGAGAGTTGAAACCTGCTCAGCACCTCTGAATCAGATGAGCACTTCAACTTGTGCCATAAATCACTGCCATAAATGGGTCCCAGATCAGTGACATGTCTGAGTACTCTGACACTGGCTTACTTATGTCAGACATCATACTTTCTCCCTTATGCATTGTTTGAAAAAGTTTCATTTACAACTATGATGTTACTGAAAATGGAGTTTTGCTTCTCCTTAATGAGGTAACTGTTACTAATATCAACATTAATTTTATGTACATTTACTTACTATTAGTGGATGTAGGAACTTCAATTTTATTATTGTTTGATCCAGTAGCCTATGTATGAAGCTATTAAAGGATCTTAATGTTGTGGTGTGATAGTCCTTTCTCAGGATAATGAAAAGCAAAGCTGTACCACTGCAGATATTCCAAAATATACTCCCTGAGATCATACTATCACTCTCGTTGCATTTCTTTTTGTTCTCTACAGAAACACTCTATATATACTGTTACTATATTAACTGTTATATTACATAAAATTCCATAAAATAAAAAAATACATTTTTGTAGTAAATTAGAACTAATTTCCACTAAACTTAATCTTACATGCAGTTATTCTTTTTTTAAGTATTCCTTATCCAGTGCATATTTACATCTTCATTAATATCAGGATTTTATGGGTTAATGAAGATGCAATATTTTCATCTCTTTCAAATGGAAAATAAAGAATGTGTTAGACTTTTGATTTGTTTTGTTTCTATACAGTGATTACAATTTAGATTGTATGCCTCCTCACGGTTATATTCATGTGCTATCCCTGACTGACAATATAGCAGAATTCAGAAATGCAGTGAATAAACAAAAAATTTCTGGGAATATTGATACACCTGAAGGGGGTTTTGATGCAATGCTCCAAGCAGCTGTATGCCAGGTAAGGAGCTTATTTACAAAAAACTAAATAAATAGTGGTTCAGGCAATATACATACATATATATATATATATACACACACATATAGGTACAATGGTGCTCAGTGTTCCTGAATTCAAAATGTCAGTTCTATGCCTAATGATACTAAGATTTCTTCCTCCTTTTCCATATTTCCCCCTTAGTTATAAATTTCCCATTGAAACTGGCAAAGAAGCGCATAAGGGAACATGTTTCAGTGTTAATGATCTTCAAATTCTGGCTTTAACCAGCCAACATGGGATGGAGGATGAAAGCAACTGCTTCTTGCTTGAACAGATACTTGTATTAATTTCACTCAATTACATAATTCGTTTCAAAAATCATTAAAGTGCTCCTTGTGTTCCTAAATGAAGACATACCATTTGACATTTCTTCTGCTTAAGAATGTACTTGAGAACTGAAGGACAGCTACATACCTTCCTGTAAGGAGAACAGAACTTCGATGTTATCTCAGCTTTTAAAGATTTTTTTTATTTTAAAACAATACAAATCAGCTAAAAATTAACTTCTGTATATTGATAAAATTTCATCACAGTTTCTCCCATGCAGAAAAGGACGGAAAAGATCTGCATCAGTAGTTCCCAAGCTATAAGCATACTAGATAAGGGGAGTTTGGTTTGCTCTAGAGAGCCATTTTGGATGTTGGTTTTTTCTATTTCATAGTAATGCAATAGCAATTTTGAAAGTTGGCTGGTAATGCTCTATATGATACTCTTTCAGTCCTCCTAAAGTAATCCAACTCCTGTTCAAATCACAGGCTTGGCATCTTTCTCATGTCTTGGAGTGTTGTCTGGACAATTCTTTTACCTTGTCCATCTTCACATCATTTTTTTTTTGGAGCAGGACAATGACTCAAGGACAAAAAGTAATCCAAGCTAAGCTAAAGATGAATAGTTGGTCCAATTTTTTTTTTCAGATTTTGATGAACTGTAAAGCAGGTAGCCACTCCTCATAGACACTGTGATCCTAGCTGCTTCAAAAAATTACTGTGTAGCTTTAAAAAAATTCCTTAAAATCCAGTATTTCCCATTGGTCACATTCCACACTTATGACATGAGAATTCTAGAATAATGTATGCTTCTGAAAACAATAGAATGGAAACATTCATGAGAATAGGAAGGCTTTCCTGCTAACTGGATTGTGCAGCAAAATGGATGAGAACAATGTGCAATTCATAATGACCATCATGAACTATAAATTATGTTAATGTGCATTCATTTTGCCTACAATAGAGCTTTATAACTTGCTCCATCTTGCTTTAACCAATATATCCCCTGTTACAAGAAGTGGCAGGTTAGGGTATGAAGTTACTTTAAAATTTTGATTGCTGTGACATATGTAGATAGGAGTCACAGAATCACAGAATGTCTCAAGTCAGAAGAGACCTATAAGGATAGAGTCCGACTCCCTCCTCCTCACAGGACTACTGAAAACTAAACAAGTCTCAGGGTAACAAAGTCAAATGGTAGAGTCTTAGGAGCAAGAAGTTTCTACTTCTTGCTGGGGGAGAATTTGGAATTATTTAAGATAAAACCTGTTTATAAATAAAATTTAAAATACCCCTTCTTTAGATGAATGATCTCTAGGAGTGGCTGAGGGAGGCTGATGCCTACCCCATAAGGTGGAAAAGACACCACACCCCTCTGTACTTGTTATCCTTGCTTGTATGAAATATTTGATCCCCATTCAGAGCTAGCAGGGAATGAGCCTGAGAAGGGACCTAAATCACTCTCTGCAAAGCAAAGAAAGGAAGGTAGAGAATAAGTCATGAAGCATGGCTGGCAGATAAACATTTCATGTGAGATGGAAGACACTTGGAAGTGCTAAAGGAAATGGTAGAGATGAGATAGTGTCATAGGAAGGAGGAAAAAGGAAGGAGGAAAGGCAGGAAAAATGTAAGTAGTGAAGAATGTAAGATGGAATAATTGAGAGAGGGAATAATGAAAAAGCATATTAAGTGTTTCATGTGTGCCTCAGACGTTTGATTATAAGCAGGGAGATAAATATTTTGGAAATACGGATATGGCAGCTAAATCAGTTTACACTTGCTCTCCTACATCCTTCACATCACTGAATTTCTGAAAGACATTAAATTCACACTTGAGGGTGCAACTTTACTATTAATCCCTCAAGACAGTGGACAAATGTAGTATTTTGCTGCATAATAAGGAATTTCTCAATTGCGGGTGCATGAAGACATTCAAACTTCAGTTTATTGATTTTTAATCATATGCTAATGTCCTGTCTGGAAATTTATGTAGGAAAAGGAAATTACAGAGTGGTAAGAATATAAAGTAAATAAGTGCAAAGTAAAAATAGGAGAGGGCACCAAGTATCAGTAAGTATGAATGCAGATTTGCTGGTTGTAATGCTTTCTTGGATCCCAGAGAATTTTACAAATGCTATACATTTGTATTTGTATGTAATAGTAACCCACACAATGTGGCAGCTCTTACCAACACCCACTATATAATGCATAACTTGTATGTATTTTGGGAGCTCTTTCTTTAAAAAGCAAAGAAAGTCATAAGTGGGAAAAAACAAAGTGGTAAGTAGATCTCTGACTGGCAGTGGAAGTTTTCAGATGTAGAACATTATACCTATTTCCACAAAAAATGTTTTCCATAGCCTGGTTTAAACTCAGTGCTGCTAAGCAGTGTAATATCTGAAAGTAGACTTTCACATTAATATTTCATTTTGTTATTGATTATTTTAGAAATAAATATGCTTTCTTATGCCTAATTTTTTCTTTTTAGAGCCATATTGGATGGCGTAAAGAAGCAAAGCGACTGCTTCTTGTGATGACAGATCAAACTTCCCATCTGGCCCTTGACAGTAAATTAGCAGGAATTGTAATTCCTCATGATGGAAACTGTCATTTGAAAGATAATGTGTATGTCAAAGCTACGAGTATGGTAAGGTATATGCTATAGATTTTGCCTTAAGGGAAGCAGTGTAAAACTGTGTAAAGGAGGTTTTTTAGACTGCTGTTAAAGCATTGCTTTTATTTCAGTCATTAGAATAATATTTTTCCAGGTAGACAAGTTTTGAAATGAAGAATCAATCACCTGGAAATATTGACATTCTTTTTGTCTGGGATAAAATATTTTGGAGTCTGAGACAACAGTACAGTGGAGGAGGATATGTGACTGGTTTTGGTCTGGTTTTTTATTAGCATCCCATAAAAATCACACGTTTTATATACAATAAGAGTAAGAAGTGTCTGGTGTGATATTTTGCACAAATAGAAGCTGGTAATATGTAAGAATTGCACAGTTGTGCTAGTTACACAGAGGTAGTGCTTATGGTTTATGGTCAGAAGATGCAGAGTTGTATTGGTTGAAAAGGTTTGGTAAAGCAGGGGACATACTACAGCAATGAGCTACTTCAACCATGATGGACTAGCATTAAATGCATTTATATTTCACAGTATAAAACCAATGTGGAGTAATACATACTGTGCAAAAAGTTATATCAAATCTGCTGTAACAAAATAATATGCCTTCAACAAATATTTTTAGCTTTCAAAATATTGTTTTCAATAATGTATAAAGTAGTTGCAAATGACTGAAGACAGGAATTTTTGCCTAAGAATTATAGGTTTCAATTGCTCTGGTTATTTTCTTAAATAAATATTAATTGTTTCTTTTAGAAACGTGAATCACTACTTAATTACCATTTAATTCCCAGATAGCAGAAATATGAACTGTGGTATAATTAGAGCATCCTACAATCTTTTTTCTTGGTGCTAGCTGCACTTAGTTGAAGTATAGAGCCTGCATTCAGCTGCAGCCAGCAATGTGCTGGTGAGGTCAGTGAGGGCTATGTGTGAGTCTAGACCTGAATTTAATCCCAGCAACTGTTGTTTACAAGGATGATGGAGCAGCAGGAAGAGGCTGCTGAATGTTGTGTGATCATGAAATATGGGAGGCTTCTGGGAATTGGTGGGTGTTTGGGACCTTGCTGAGTGGAGGAGGGAGATGAGCGTGTGCTAACGGGAAGGTTGTTTGGATTTCCGATTATCTGACATTCTTGCATCCATATTCTCTCACTGATGTCAGGATTTTTTATTTCACTCTAGTCAGTCTGTTCAGTGTCCTTGGGATAGAAACAAACCCTTCCCTTATTCTACTTAAAGCAAATAATCCCAAAACTTTCCAAGAGCAGAGCATACTCTGTTTTTCTTTTTCTTTTTTTCCTCCTAGTTGCTGGGCTATAAATGAGAGTAATTTTGCTCTGCTTATTAAAAAATTGCTAAAGGTACAAATCTTTTTGTGATGTTCAGCATTCCTTTGGTAATAAAGACATTATCTGTTTGAGAAAAAAAAAACCCACACTATTTTTATTTTCTGTCGAACTTCGGAAATGAATTTCCGTTACAACTGGAGAAACTCACTAGGGTAAAATACAGACAAAATTAATGAACCTCTATCTAAGAAGCTGCAATAGATTGATGGCTGACTGAAAAAAAAGGTGTTTTACTGATATTCTAGATTCTGGTTTGAAAGAGCATGATTTTATTATCCCATGTGGAATAAGAAATCTCCATGATTACTGGTATTGATGCATTTTATGAAATATGATTTTTTTTGTAGCCCCCCAAATTAAATGACCTTGGAAGATGTTTAGATCTGTAGTGGCACATTTAGACCCATTTTCTGTCTGATAACCTTTTTTTTCTTCCAATATGGGCTAATTCTTGCATGCTCACATGTGGGCATGCACTGATTAATAGAAAAGGGTTATAATGGAAATCTTTCTCAGCACTGCATATTTTCTGGAGTAGATTTGATATGGTAACACAGTAGTGTCTGTAAGGGAAGATGTACTGTTTTCCTGCTTTTTTTTCTTCTCGTCTGTAGTATATGTGATTATTTTATTTATAGATATCCCTACAGAAGCTTCAAATGAACAAATAAATTGGGGGGGGAACACTGTTTGGTGTTTAAATGAAATATCATGAAAGTCTGTCAGCCTTTTAGAAAATACATAATATGAAATATATTTTTGGGGTTTTTTCCTTATCAATACAATTTTGTTGGGCTATCGTAAATTAAAGAGACTTCTCTAATCACATTATTTTCATGCTTTGATTCTTAGCTTTTTGTAGTCATCAGAAGATAGCATTTTGGCACATTTTTATTTCTTCCTTGTGCCAGTTTAGAAGACTGTGCTTTATTTATTTCCATAAGCTTAGCCTTTACATCAGAAATGTTTCCACTTAGTCACTTTTCTGCATGTTTCTTTCTAACTTTTGCTAAGCAGTCACAGAGAGGTCAGCAAAAAAAGCATAAGACAGGAAAGAAATCTATTCCATTTTAATTAGATCTGTACTTGGTTAACTCCATGTCTGAAGTACTTCTCATCTACATTAGCTATCTTCTCAGTTTAACACGGTAGGTTAAAATAATAAAATGAATGATGTAATTGAAACAAGAAAGATGATCTAAAATGAAAGTACGTGCATCTGAGCAGTAGTGGGAAGAATAAGATAAAAATACATAAAGTATAGCAAGGTTTTCACAGCAAATAAAATGAGGATCAATGAGTGACCTCTGGTACCTTATGTCATCTCTTTACATGCTTAAAATCGAAGAGATAGTATGGGTCTGTTGATGCTTTGGGGTTTTTTTTAACTCCCCTCTAATAAAAGGAAACTATTGCTTTCTTATCCGAAGTGTGACTTTAACATACTACTTGCCAAGCTGGACAGTCTGGTGAGTTAGAACTCATGAGTAGATGAAAGTTCAGCTGTACATGGGAGCAGACTAGGTAATCTGAGGATCTGGTCCCTGCAGCTCTTGCACATCTATGGATGTCATCTCTTGACTTCAGTAAGGTCCATTTGAATAGGTTTTTGTTTCATGAAGCCTTACAAAGCCGCTTCTGATACCAGTGATTCCAGAATTCTGCTACTAGCTGCAGAGATGTTGAGGGGCCTCTGCTGGAGTTCAAACAGGTCTAGTGTCATGTGTCAAGCAGGAAGACTGACTTATTTTGCCACCATCTGTGATCCCTCAATACTGTTCCTGTCATTCACACATTTACAGCGGGAGGTATTTGCAGAACATGTGGCTTCGCTCGCCCGTGTCCTGGGACCAGTGGGTATCCATGATCTGCCAGCCCGTTGTGTGTGGCCTGTAGGGTTGTGAAGCACAATGGAGGCCCCACCACTGAGCTCTGTGGTCATGGAGAAGGAAGGAGGGCTTAGGACTGTGCTGTAGACTACTGAAAATGCCAG
Source organism: Manacus vitellinus (assembly GCF_001715985.3). Classification (NCBI taxonomy): domain Eukaryota; kingdom Metazoa; phylum Chordata; class Aves; order Passeriformes; family Pipridae; genus Manacus; species Manacus vitellinus. The sequence continues at coordinate 24,718,753 of NW_021940535.1, read as the reverse complement.
TAAAGCTACTGATGCTGTAGTTCACTCACGACTGCTGTGTGGTGGGAATACATGCTCTCTCTCCAGTGAGCACGGCACACTCTTCAGCTCTAAGCAGGCCTGTTTTTTGCTGTGTTATCTGCCTTTTATCAGTTACCTTAGGGAATATAATCTCTTACCAATGGGTAGAAAAGTTGAGAGAGGCATGTATGCCGGCAAAGATCAAACTGCTGGAAGAAACTCCTTTGTTCTTTCTGTACAAGGCCCTTTATAATGGTGCAATATGATGGAAAATGGATTTTGCCCCCTTGCATAACTTTGTCTCAGCTGTCTTGCTATTTTGATTACTGCTAGGAGAGGTGTTGACTTGCAGGGTGCCTTGAATAACAGGGGCAATCCAAGGAGAAAAGAATGGTGCAGGGAAACAGACTGTTTGTGCAAGAGAGAGACAGTATGGGGCAGATGGTGAAAAATAACAGGAAGAGAAAGACAGTGGAAGTATGTGGGGGAAACAGGTTGAAGTCACTGACATAAGTGAAGGTGTCCAGATGAAATCTCTGTAAGAGGAATTACAGGCCCCAGTCACCTCTCTCTGTTTAGTCATGAATTTTAAGTGTCAAATTTACTTTTTGAGAACTAGTCACTTATGTATAGTTAATAAGTAGTGATTTTCAGATACAGTTTGTTTTAGAGTACTGGAGCTGGAGAGATGTCACATAATCCAGGTGTACAAAGGCCACTGGGGCCACACAGACACCTTCGAGCTTCTCCAGTCCTTGGATGAAGAGATGCAATGCACCTCTTGTTCTCAAATCCGTGTCAGATCTCTCAATGAAAAGTGTAGAAGGGCAGATCACTGGCACAGGAAATGCTGTCATGGGTACTTCACCAAATAGAGCAATGCGTTACGAGGAAAGATGTGAAACTTATGTCACCTTCTTCAAGCACAAGTGTGGTTAAGAAAATGTTGCAGGTCATCATGATGAGGACTGGAGACAGGTCTTGTGCATACAAAGGACAGAGCTGTCAGTTGTAAGTGAGATAACTATGGAATACTGACAGTGCTAGAACCAGACCCCGTGGCTGCATTTAGCTGACGTGTATGATCTCTGGTGCCAAAATCCAGTTCTGAGAAAAAAAATTTTTTTAATTACTCTCCTTGCTGTTCCCAAAAGTACACCTCATCTCAGTCCTTCATGTTGTATTTTCTCCCTGACTTTTGCTTGAGAACCCATCTGTCGTTCCTAGGAATCTTGTTAATCTTCTAGATGGACCATGGACAACATCAAATCTGTATTTCTTAAGCATCAGACTCAAACTAACAAAATAATACTGTGTAAGTTAGTCCTCCCACTATGCAGCAGACCTGCATAGTTGGTGACAGATAAGCCTGGCTGATACCCTGATGATTTTTTTTTTATTGTTTATTCAGATGGGACCACCTTGTTTTGAATGTAGGTCTAGCATTTCTCTGTACATTTAGGAGTTAAGATTGGGGTGGTTTTGGAACCCTGTAATGTGTCATATGTGAAATATAAGGTTTTCCCCTACTAATATGCAGTCTTCTCTTTTCTCTTGTATGTTGCAGGAGCATCCGTCTCTTGGGCAGCTCTCTGAAAAATTGATTGACAATAACATCAATGTTATTTTTGCAGTTCAAGGAAGCCAGTTTCATTGGTATAAAGTAGGTTAGAAACCTGATTTCTTTTTCTAGTTTTGAAAGCACAATATTTATACTGAAAATTAAAACCATGCATAAATGATTGTATTTTTCATAGGATCTGTTACCTCTGCTACCTGGTACTGTTGCAAGACAAATAGAATCACAAGCAGCAAATCTCAATGACTTGGTGGTAGAAGCCTATCAGGTATGATGACAGTGACAATGGTGTATGCCATATTTGTACAGACATTTTTCACCTTTCATAGCCTGAATCTTCAATTTCCAGGCTCTTAGTTTCCATCCAAAGTCCATGAGGATACATTCCCTACTTTTCTTAGTGTCCAAGTTGATAGGTGGCATTATCTCACCATAGCTCTCAAATTCCCCAGCTGTTGGAGTCTCAAAGCCAAGAGCTAGTGCTTTTTTCTTTCTAAGGGTGCTTCTAAATATTCTGTTCGATTCTCTGCACCTGTTGCTATGTAACTTCAAAAGAAATGTCTGATTTATTTGAATTTTGGCACCCTAGATCTTCAGTTACAGACCAGACACCACTGTCTAGGCACCATATAAATTCAGAGCAAAACCACAGTGCAGTATCTGAAGGGTTTTGCAGTATAATCTTTAAAAAGCAGACAGCAGATGGGAATTTACGAGAAGGTAGTTTGGCAACAGTGGATATTGTGAAAAGCAATATTTACACTGCACAAAGGAGTGTAATGACTTGGCATTTTGAGGCATGGCATTGAAGAAGAGTTTTGATAGGGATTTGAGAGAGAACAATGGACATTGCTTTGTGAACTTGCCTGGAGTACTCAATTGAAAATAATTGTTTGGGAAAGAGAAAGTAATAGTATGGGAAAGAGCATAAAGTCATTTTCCACAAATGGTTGACAGAGAATGGCAGTTTGAAAGAAGAAATAGGCATCTTGATAGTGAAGGAAAGAGCAGGCATAAACAGCTTTGAAAATGACGCCAAGTGCTATATATTTGATGTACTAGAGCACAGGGAGCCCACAGAGCAATATCAAAATGATCATCATGATGGTTTAGATGGTTGAATGCTGTTAAGTAGTGCAGTTGCACAAACATGCGGGTTCAAAAAGTTGAAAACTCAGCTGCAAAACTATATGCAGTGTATCCTCATGTCACTTTTTTTTTAATTAGTCGAATTTGGAAGGCTGAAATTATCCATTTTACTCAGTTAATCATCAAAATCAGGCAGTTTACTTTCAGCAAATGGGTTATAATGAAGAGCCAGCCCCCGTGTCTGTTCCTAGTCAACAGAGTGCTTTTGCACACGTTTTTCTCACTGTCATGCTGGAAAGGCAGAAGGCAAAGACATTCAAAAGCAGAGGAGATTAGGTGTAGTCAAATTGCCGAGATGTTCTCACTGATATTGTGCTTCCTCTTATAAGGTCGAGAAATCTCATGTTAAATATGGAGGTTTGCAGGAAGTTGCTGGCAAAAAAATCTGAAGATTTTAGTCCTTTTGTATGGCACTTTTACACTGTCCATCCTAAATTGCAACACGGTTCTTACTCGGTGCAAGGCAAACATTCAAGGAGAGGAAGTAAAAATTTACAAAATAGCGATTTAGTTCAATAGGACTTCGGTGGGACTTTCCTGGTTCAGCCTCTCCCAGTTTGCTCTTGCCTTACTTTCATTTTTTAGACAGTGTCTTCCTTCTCATCCTAAACTTCATTGTATTTGACAGTTTGAGAATTTTATCATAGTTTTAGGGGCTTGTAATATACAAACGCATGGTGAACAGGACTTGAATGTATTGCTTTTTTGAAAGAAAAAGGACTTAGATAAGAAAATATATTTAGTGTTGATATTTGATGGCAGTGGGCCTCCTGTACTCTTTTTCTAGGCAGGGAAACCTTAGGCTTAGTTATGGAAAACCCTTGCTGAAAATCCCTGGCTATAAGGCCAAAGATGAGTCACTAATTTTCAAAAAGTTACTAAGATAAACATGTTCAGAATAATTTAATTACATTTCCATTTATAGCAGTAAAAATATCACATAAACTAATTTTTTAAGAGTAATATGGCACAAATTTAAAAAATCTCTTTGTGCAATTTTCAGTTCATAAGTTTGTAAGAGCTGTAATAAATTTTTAAAAGGTCAAGAAGCAATACTCCTTCTTGGAAGGAAGCAGGATTTTAGAGCGTGTAGTAAATACAAGATACAAAGTAGGTGGCTTTTTCATTGTTTTTTATTGCAAAATGCCCTAATGGGAATCACCCAGTTGTTGACTTATGTGGTCTTAGCTGACCCAAATAAATCAGTAAGAATAATCCCAGTAGCCTTTAGATCACTGTAAGGTTTGTTCAGAGGAAGCTTTTCCAAGACAGATGCAAAATATCAGAAGTTTATAAAGTCGTGTCACATCAATTAGGAACCTCTTTTGTTGGGTAACAATAGTTGTATGTATGTTTACAGTTGTATTTTAGATGTATGGCTAAAAGTCAGTGTAGACTCACACAACAAGCAGTTTTTGTTGCACACAGTTGTTAGAATAGATTTTCAAATTGAGAAAAATACAGTTGCAAAACCATTTTAGAAAAGCTGAAAACATTTTTATCTGCAAAACCTAATCCTCTTTTTCAGAATTGCCAGTTCACTGGTTGTGTATATTTGGAATGTAATCGGGTCTTTATACAGGAAACAATGCTTTAATTCATTCCTTTATTCACACAGACAAGCTTTCTTCATTTTTAGTCAGACATAGTAGCCATACTTGGTGGTAGTCACTAATGTACATTATATTTTGAGATGCAATGTGACTAAAACTTGTTTTCTGGTTACAGAAACTAATCTCTGAAGTGAAACTTCAAGTGGATAACCAAATCCAAGGTCTTAATTTCAATATCACTGCAATCTGTCCTGATGGAAGTGAAAAAACAGGCATGGAAGGATGTAAAAATGTGGGATATAATAAAGAAGTATGTTGATAGTTTTCATTCCTCAAGGAACTGGAATACTTATTTTTCTGTTTGGTTGGGTTTCAATGGTGTGAAATCTTCTAGGGATTTACTTAAACTGAAAATAGATTTATGTGATTAATGATCACAGACTCTCTATTATTCTCTGGGTTTATTTGTCCCGAATCTTATTTTAATTCTCACTAATCCCATGGAACTAAGGCTCAAAGCTTTTCTTGAAAGCTAACGTCCGTTAAAACTCTCCTTCTTTGTCCTCCACTGGGCACAACCAACCATGGTCATTGTGGTGAAATCTGTACGTAAAGAGGTTGAAAGATAATCACCCGGTGAAAAAGAATCACTGGAATTTGTGTTCCTTGGGTCTGTACTAGACACAAGCTTTCTCTCTTCTTGCTTTAGTAGTCTTCATGCACGATCAGGGTTGTGGATAATTAGTTTATTTTATAAATCAAATTAATAAAATTTTTATTCCCATTTGGATTTCTGCCACCTACTGAGTGAAACGGAGCATCATGCACCATGAAAATGCAGGGGAAGATGTCTGGCTAATGTAAAGAACATGGTTTTCTTCCCAGAAAAACTTCTCTGTGCCTCACATATTTATTTAATTGCTTGGACCACTGGAGTAATTCCTTTAGCTTGCCAGGAAAAGGTCTCTGTTTTCTGGAGGGCAGGGTCAAGGAGTTCTTTCCTGCTTGACATGTACATATGTCTCAGCTGGTGTGATTGTACTTACATCTGTGTGTAGAAATAGAAAAACAATTCAGTAGCTGAAATGTGTGAATCGTAATGTATATTTTAATGTATTTTATGCTCTTCTGAATTTTGTCTGCATGCTGCTGATTAACTTCTACAGCTTATGGGAGATTTGCTATGTTTTTCTGCTTAACTCATCTCTTCTCCAGTGTTGTTCCCTGTGCATGTCATAAGAAATAGGATTGGAATTTGTTTTGTTTAATGAAAAGAAAAATATTTATATCTGTTTCTTTTTAATAAAAAGCCAAGCCAGTTGATTGTAAAAGATTGCATGTGGTCCTAAACCTCTACTGCTGTTGAAAATGAACCATCCTTAAGAGATTAATTTATTTTTACCATAAATCCTTCTTTCAGTATTTGTTTACAGGCAAAATGCTTTTCCTTAATTCTCACATTCCTTTCATTGTCTAATCCTTCTTCCTTCACTTTCTTACCAAAACACAAAGTGTATTATATTCTGGAATAATCACGTGGCCTCTTCGGGGTGCAAAACTAACCTTGGCTATTAGTGAGTGTCAGTGTTCATGATGTTGTAATTATTTAGTCTCAACAGGTATAATCTTTCTAGTGCTCTGTTCAGACTCGTCATATTTCACTACTAATATGCAAGACAGGATTTGCCCTTCCCTCCCATCTCCCTGCCATTCCTGCAGTACTGTGTTGAACATGAAGATGATGTTTTCTAGCAGGGCGCTGTGTTGAATAAAAAACATTCCCTAGCTGCATCCTGTCCTCCCTGTGTGATACGCACCTGCTGTATGAATTATTTTCCCCACAGCCACACTTTTGTCCTGTAACCAAAGGGAAGAAATCCCATGCATGGAGAGCGTAGGCAACTGAGGGGGGTTATGTGTGTAGTGGTGCGTTTGAGAAACAAGAAGAAAAGCAAAGGGTGAGATAAAGCCTGTGTGCCCCCTCGATATGACATTAAGTGCGTGCTTCTGCACAGCATTCTTCTCCTGTTGTCCGTGTAGGCAGCCGCAGCCCCACCGCCACAAAGCCACCATTGTCCTCAGGGGCTCGGCTGTTCTCGTGTGGGGGCGCAGTGGGAGGGAGAGACAGTGACGAGAGATGAATGGCCTTAGTCTTTGCGGGTAGTTTCAACCTCATATGTAATCAGTTTCTCAGGGTTTCTCTTTTTTTTATTTGGAGATTTTTGGTGGTAAAGAGTAGAGATATTTGCTTCTCTTGGGTTACTTTCTTACCTCTTCTTCTTGGTTATATTTTCTCTGTGACGAGGCAAGAAAGAGTTGTTTTCCATCAGTAGGCTGCACAAATTTATAACCTTAGAGAGAATACCATGTCAGAGGCCTACTGGTCAAAAACCAAAAAACAATTGTGAAATAGAAGATTGGTATGCAGTGGAAGTATCACCTATGTCAGAGCTGTCAAAGAGTTTTGGTGGTGTTTGATGCAAACTCTGTGGCAATCATCTAACCACCAAAATGATCTGGGGTCCTATGCCAGTATTCTGGAAAGCCATGGGAGCTGCTGCTGCAGTGGGCACTGCTGGGATGAGGACCTGGAGCATGGTGGTAATGGCCATGATATGGCCAGGAGCTAGGCACCAGGTCCACTCTGAAGTAGAACTTGATCTGCCCAGGACCACAGCAAGAGCAGGAAGACTCTCTTTCTCCATCTTCATTGTAGGAACTGCAAAAAATAATTTGGTGCTAGGGTGTGAGCCAGTTTCTGTGTTTTAGTAGGAGTAGATAGGGCTATCCAAAAAAACCTGTGTGGTTTCTCTGTTCATGACCATTTCAGCAGAAGAACTTTCATTATAGATTTTTTTTATGAAGGGTATCTCTGTTTTTGTTTGTTTATTGCCTTGCTCAATCTAGTTCCAATTCTCATTAGAGTATGATATAACAGAATTTACACATTAAATAATAGCAGGAGGATGATGATGGTGATTCTATGTCCATTGAACTTGTATTAAACTTGTCTTTTGCAATTATGCTATCTTAATTTGAAAAGTAGACTGCTATCAATCTTCTATTGTTAGGATTTTGACTGTATTTGTGATGCCTCCCATTACTAAAATATGATTTTTGACAAATGACCAGTGTGTACTTTGCTGTTATTAACTAGGGCACATTCATATACAATCCGAGATTCTGCTTTATTTATGTGTTAAAAATTTAAAGCAAACTTAAACAAGGAAATAATAAAAATATAAAACCTGTCTTTATTTCTTCTTAGGTACTTTTCAATGTATCAGTCACAATGCAAGGATGTCATACAACTGGAGGGAGAAAATATGCCATACTTAAACCTATTGGTTTCAATGAAACCACTGTTGTTAATGTGCAGCGAAGCTGTGCCTGCCAATATGGAGACAGTACAAACCACAAAAGAGTATGGGCTGATGAAACTTCTGATAGCAAACAGTCCCATTGCAGTGACAATAACTGTAGCTCTAACAGAGAAGACACGCTTCCGTCAGAGAGGTGCAGGCAACACCAGGACCAACCTATCTGCAGTGGTCAAGGAAATTGCATAGATGGAAAATGTTTCTGCTACAAAAACAAGCTAGGCAAGGTATATGGCAAGTACTGTGAAATGGATGACTTTTCCTGCCCATATCACCAGGGAAACTTATGTTCTGGTAAGCTGCAGAGTTTATGGCTATATTTTCTTGTTTTGTTTTGTTTTCTGAGGCTAATGTACATGAAAACAATGGTATAAGGCTGTCAAGTATGAAAATTGTTTGTGCAGAATTAGTGTGGGAAATATCCTGAACATCATGGTTGGAATTTACACTCCTGGGCTTTCTTCACCACAGAGATATGCACTGTCTCCTAAATTTCAGCCCTGCTTTTTAGGGGATACATTGATTTCTTTCTACATTTAGCTATTTTGATACTTAAATCACAAACTTTTTTATAAGTAATGATACGGATATCTCAAACAAAACAGTAACATTATTCCAGAAAGCAAGTTGATACATTTCAGTCTAATGGGAATATGAGATACTAAGAGATTAGGAAAGCATCATAACTTCCAGATGAGATTCTGATTTTCCAACACCCTAAATCAGTGCTGGGAGAGATACAGTGACACTTGATTTCATATACTGATATAAATGCCAGCAGTGTTCCCAACCCACTTCGCCAATTTGCTATTTCTTAACCATAAGCAGACCTGTCTTACTCATAAGTTTCTATAGCCTGAGATGTGGTGCCCTGTTTGGCAGAGGAGACAGGGAGATACTTGTCCAAGACGTGTTGGAGACTGTCACCTGTGATGGAGTCCTGTCCCAGGGTACCACAAGGGGAAGTTGCTGCCCAGGGCCATGGCTGAGCAGTGGGATGTTTTAGAGTGCAGAGCCTTGCTCTGCTATCTTCTATGAGCCCCTTTCCCCCTCCATTTTGCCCAGCCCAGGCAAAAAAGAGACCAGCCTATACCTTGGCCGCACTTCCATTCAGAGGACCCTATCTGTTGGATGGAGCTGTCTCCCTGCAGGAACTTTGTGGATCCCTGGATAAAAAGAGCCATTGCAGTTTGTGTGAAACTGCCATCGCATAGATGAGGAGCCCTCAGTAGATTTGCTGTATCTGCCTGTGCTTTATGTGTTCTCTATTTCTATATTTCCTAAAGGTGCTTTCACAGGCTCTAAAAAACATGGCTAAACATTATTAGCGTGTCAGTTAAATGTGCTACAACATGGAAAACATAAGGATTTTTCTCTACAACTCCTACTTCTTTACCTAGAAAATTGTGAAGACCAACAGAGGTTCTTCACAGCCTTTGAATTCTTGAGGCTGTGCATTTTAAATTCTTATTAAACAACATAGAGTTCATAAACACAGCATACCCACCTGTCCAGCTCAGTCATCTATCCTTTAGAAAGGAAAAAAAAAAGAGGAAGAGAAGAGAAGAGAAGAGAAGAGAAGAGAAGAGAAGAGAAGAGAAGAGAAGAGAAGAGAAGAGAAGAGAAGAGAAGAGAAAGAA
>NW_021940535.1:24558151-24708778 GCF_001715985.3 Manacus vitellinus | reverse complement strand
AGAAGAGAAGAGAAGAGAAGAGAAGAGAAGAGAAGAGAAGAGAAGAGAAGAGAAGAGAGAGAAAGAAAAGAAGGAACAACTTGGCATGTGTGCATGAACTTGATACTCATTCCTCCACTGAATCTTGCCGTTTATTTGAATTGAATATTTTCTTATAAAAGAGAAGTTTATTTAGTTTGCCTGAAGACTATGTTCCAGTCATTGTGTAATTTCTAATCCCCACTCCTTTCATCCAAGACAAGAGGGAAAATTTTTAGTAAAAGGTTTTTGGATGACATGATAGTAACTTTTGCTTAACTTAACAACAACCAGCATCCATAAATATATATCATGCTGGTAATTTCAGCCCAAGTTATTAACTTAAAAACTAACTAGAAAGTCAAGGTCTAAATTAGCTTTGTTTAATGTAAAGCACCAGTGAAACAAATGTATGCATCTAAAAATTGATTTTCTATGTTTTCATAAAAGCATATGACTCAAGACTCTCTGATGTTGTAGGTAATGGTGAATGTGAAGGTGGTAAATGCAAGTGCTTTGCTGGCTGGGAAGGTGATCGTTGTGAGTGCTCATCACAATCAGCAAAGCACTGCCTGAATTCAAAGGGCCAGATTTGCAGTGGAAGAGGAAAATGCGTATGTGGAAAGTGTGAGTGCACAGATCCAAGAAGCTTTGGCCGTTTGTGTGAATACTGCCCTACTTGTAACAAAGCCTGTGAAGAAAACTGGTATGTTTCTTGTGCTAGACTTGACTTTTTAACTCTCTAATGGTGAAACGTGGAGAAATATTTCTGCTTGGCTAGGTGCGACATTTCTTAGATATTTAGGCTGTAGGAAATTGAAACAATTTATACTTTTCTCTCTGTAGCTGAGGGATTCATACTGGAAATTAAGGGAATTACATGTCCACATCTGTGTTCACCAGTCTGTGTCCAACTTCCAGCTTTCAGAAGCCAAAAAACTATATTTTTTCATAGGTTTATTAAAATATCGATCTTCATATGAAATCTTCTGGGTAGTACATAAAACCCATGAATTTGGAGTTCTAGAAATGGACACTAGATCCTGCATCTGAATTCCACAAAGTCCAGTAATATTTTCCAAATATGTTTTTGCACACTCCTTGTGCTTCTCAGTTGAAGGAGCTGTGTATTGTCATTGCCATTGGTCAGCAGAGCAGAGCTCGTCTTACCCAGAGAACAACATTCTTCATTACTGAGTTTTAAAACACTTAGTCTTTGCCATGCTAGTCTTAAAGCATGTCATTTTTCCTTACCTGTATAAAGGAGGGGACAGTGTGGAGGTTGAAATGAGCAACCCCAGGAGGAGAGAAGCTAGATCAAGCTCTCAGTGGCACACTGCATGGTCCTGGCGTAGAGAGTGAACGAAGGCCTTGGGCACAGCTTTTCTACACCCACTTGTCAGTACATAATGTTCTGCATCTCACTGTGGTGCAGAAGGTGAAAGATCAGCCTTTCATTGGAAAGGGCATTGTGCTCAAAACAGAATCATTGTTTATTTGTATTAATTTGAATTATAGCTGTTTGAAGGAAATGCTGGAGAGCCAAGCTTGATCACGTCCGAAACGGTGAATGCTAAGATTTCACTAAATAAAATGCAGTTAGCCTTTCTGGCTTACACTTGTTCAAAATCACTGTGAAATGGATGACTTTAATAAATTCAGAAGATGGCATACCTTTGTTAAAAATTCAGCCAGGGCTTTTTCAGGGTCTCATGTGATATCCATCTTCTGCAAGGCTATACAATGAAGATGGCAAGACTGAAAGCACTGCCTCCCACTGTGCTGCTGTCTCTCTGAACTGCCCAGCATTGCAAACTTACTTGGCTTTGTCTTAAGATAGCATCCAAAAATTATGAACAAAGCTGTCTCTACTCTTCAATTCCAGCGTGCATCCCAATGAGTCTGATTTATAAGGAAAGACTAGGACTGAACTGGAAGCTGAAAGCTGAAGAAAGGGTGGTAGACCCTTAGCTACACCCTGTGACAAACTTGCATCACAAAGGGTAGAGCAGGGACCAGATGAAGGTGGCTCAAAGCCAAAGACATGTTACTTTACAGCTTCTGACTAGTTGGTTCTGAGAAGCATCAGAGAGATAAAACACTGAGAGAGGTGTCACATTTCAGAAAAAAAAAAAAATGTCGCAATGTTTTTACTAACAAGAGGAAAGCATTATGTGCAAGCAATGATATTTCAGCCTGTTGATACAATCTCTTTAAAGAGAGTGCAGAGAAAGACATAAGTTTTTAATTATATTTTTATTTTACAGGAACTGTGTTCACTGCCATCATTCTAACAATACATCTCAAGCAATACTTGACCAGTGCACAACCTCATGCGCTTACCTACTGCACTATGTTGACCATACTTCAGGTATGTGACATTTTCTAGGTAATTTTAATAAGAGATTAAACTATATTGGGATTACTAATTGAATTCACCACTGTTAGAATGTCTTTCAAGTGTGTCATATTATTACAATAACAAAGAAGGCAGGAAAAAGAGAAAACTCATTCATAGCTTCAGGGAAAGTAAAAGATAAATAATAACAGGAAATATGATTTCAAGCATTGCTAAATCAGATTTCCCAGCTCCTTGAGAAGTCACATCTAATAAAGATGAATCCTGCCTGAGCAATGCTTAAAGAAATATTTATAAAAATCTGTTATGGCATCTGTATGTTTTATTACTTTGGATATGCTTATATTATTTGACATTACCAGAAACAAGGGAAAAAGAAGTAGAATGCTTACCTCAAGTTCAGTAATGTTTGAATATTCCTTTCAAGTATAAAAAACTGCAGTTATGAGGGCTGTGGAAGAATAATTTTTTTTTTGTAAATAAAATCTCGTAAAGCTTAATCACTCCACACAGCAACAAAAATGTAGGTAAATGTCACTTCACATTTATGTACAGCTTTATATCCTACAGTTCATAAATGAGAAAACTAACTGTGAATATTCTTCTCATAACTTCAGTATTAATTAAGGAAAGCTTACCATTACCATGTGAGAAAAGTTTACCTGTGAGGACAATACTGGACAAGGATTCAATAATATCTTTCATATTTCACCAGTGATCTTCACTGTCATTTTCTGAAGATTAAATTCTCTTCACCCCAAACATCTTTAACATTTCCTCCTCTCTATTTCAGCTATAAACTCACTCATCTACAGAGAATTTATGGAGGAAGCCTGAGTCTTAATTCTGTAGATTAAAGGAATAATAGTTTCACCAGTTTTTTACAATGGATCTTAATCTGAATTGCCTTTCTTGATATGCCCCACTTTAAAAAGCCTACATATGGCAACTTTTCCTCTTAATTTCCCCTAAGTGATTTTCCCTCAATTTTTATCAGGCTTGTGTTACATTTATGCAGCGTTGCTATGCAGTGGTAGATATACCTGTGTTAGAGGGATGTGTCTGCTCCGTACATTAGGCTTTACCCTTGTGTTTTCCTTTTGTTGCAGAATGTTTCTCTGGACGAAGCTACTTTAGAGTCTTTTCCATAATCTTTATAGTTACCTTTCTGATCGGGTTGCTTGTTGTCCTTATCATCAGGCAGATCATTCTGCAGGGGAGTAGCAATAAAGTTAAGTCTTCATCTGATTACAGAGTATCTGCAACAAAGAAGGTAATTTATTTCAGAGCTATCATGTTCAGTAATCTTTTTCTTGCATATAAAATTTAGCTAATTGCTGATAAAAATTATATCTTCTCCTTCAAGGATAAGATGTTTTTGCCTACAGTTTGCACAAGAACAGTAACATACAGACGTGACAAACCAGAGGAAATAAATATCGACATCAGCAAGTTGCGATTAAACGAAACTTTCAAGTGTGAATTCTGAAGACTGTGTGTTTTCTGCAAATTCTATTTCCATCATGATCGACTTTTAAAAAGTTACCTTTTGTACTCTGTGGGAATCTTGACTGTTGCCATATGGTTTTGTTTTGTGCATTTTGTTGAATACTGTAACTAAGTGATCTGTAAACGGACTCACGTTATGTGATTATGTTTGAAACTATAGCTGCTGTATTTTTTTAGGTTTTTTTGAAAGAGAAATGTGCGTTACTACTGTTCAGAAACATTAGTGTTGATGTAGCACTTTAGCATATTCTAATTTATTTAGTTATGGCCTAGAATGTAGGTATGAACTGGTCTGACAAAGCACTGATCTCACTCTACATGTAGCTAGTACTGATGTGCTCTGTGGGAATGGACAAAAGCTGTGACTGAAATATTAATATTGCTGTATATTATAGCAATAGATGAAACTATTAAAATGCTCTTAAATAGAGTAAATGGTACTTTTATAGTTCTCTCAGTTGATAAATTCCACTGATTTGTCTGCTTTAGTGTCTTAGCTTTTCCTCATAAAAATGACTGGATTAAATAAGTATTTAGTTACTGGTGTGGGTCTATAGTTGTGTGTGTATACACACAGCATGCACACACAGGTAAATTATATATATAGTTTTTTATATGGATGATGTCACTTAAAGATAATTTATATCTGATAAAGAGTAATTTTTAGCTTTTTTACTTGTGTTTAAACATAAAAAACCCTTTTGTACAAAATTTAAGGTATTTGAAAACTGAGTGGCTACAGAAAATGAGAGTTTCTCTGTCCAACAGCATAGTCTACATGATGATCACTGTTGACTGACTTCACCTTTGGAGTCAGCAGCATGAACCCTGTTGCAAGTAGATGAATTACACCAGAGCTGTGTTTGGTTTGCTAGCTACATGTCAGTGTTTTGCCAAATAAAGGCTTTGATCTTTTTGTATGATGTCGGGAATGTCTGATTTTACACTTGCTCTTTTTCTTTATGTAAATTAGTTGATGGGGTCGAGTTTTGTGACTGATTTTTGTGACTGTGCCTTGAGAAATGTGTCCAGTGTGATGTGGAAAAGAACCTGCAATTTAGAAGGTGAGGAAAATATAAGTTTTTTTCTCAAGGGAACACATGAATTGACTTCATACATATGGGATCAAATTCTGCCTTCAGAAATGGGCAAAGCTCTTCTAAATATAGTGGGACCAATATAAGCTTATCTGAGAGAAGAATATGAGCTACAAGGTCACACAGAAGCATTTTTTTTACCCATGAAACTGACTGTAATGGTAGAAGACCATTGTGTTATATGCTAGTTGGAAGTGTCAGTCTGATTACTAACCCTATGCTGCCGAAACCCCACAGAAGTCTGATCAACCTCTAATGCTCTAAAATCTTGCTGGCAAAAAAAAAAATTCATCTCAGAAGACAGCGTATCATTTTAGCAACATTTATTGCTAATATGAAATATTGGTCTGTATTTGTCATAGAGAAGAGTTACAGAAAAAAAACAGGACCTCCTTAGGTGCAGTTTTTTAGACATTAGTATATATTTCCTATTCCGTATTTCTTCTGTAAATTCCCACTAAAATCTGAGGAGTATGCGTGTGAAAAGAAGGCAGGATGCAGAACAAGTGATAAGTGTTATGTGAGTGTTCAGTTTCTTGAGTAATTGATCAAGTGGGATTGAGAAAAACAATATAAAGACATTGGCCTTTTCATTAGTCATAAAAGCTCTAGACCTTAGGGATTGGGTGTTTTTTTGAAACCTGTAAACTGGACTATTAAATGTTTCTAAAGCAATCTCCAAAGTAGGCCCTGAGCTTTCTACCATAAAGGTAAAAGTTTAAATAAAAGAGTATTTCCTTACACTGACCCTGACTTTTAGTAATAGCTTAATTGTAGAATTTTAGTTATAGATTAATTCTGTAATCTATCAAGTATACCTTAAACTTTCGTTTTCTTTTAAAACATGTAGGACCATTTTCCTTCTGTGTAAATTAGCAGATTCCAAAAAATTGGTTTCAGTGGGATAAAGATAAAAGATTGATAAAGGTTTACCTGCTATTACCCTTATCACAGTTCATGACTATTTGTGAGTAGCAAACAGTCTCTGGTTGTCTCTTTCACTTAACAAAACAAAAATAATTCAATGCTCAGTGATATTTTCCCACCATAATGCTTTAAAGCATTTACTGAAGTGATAACTATTTTTTTTTTTTAGGAATTACTTTTCACTGTTAGAGGGACTTAAATTGTGTGGGTAGGGGACAACAGAGCTGAGTTCTCGATGGAAGAAAATTTGAGCTGTAACACCCATCTTCCAGACACATCACACTGCTACTGCTTTTCTTCTATAGCACTTGGTTGGCATTGTGGTGCTGCCTGTGAAGGGGCACGGTCAGTATTTCCTTATCAGACACCTGCCTGAATGTTTAAAATGCTCTGGTCAAATAGAGCAGGCTCACGGGACCAATTGCACTGTAAGCAGCTTGCTGTCTTGAGATTAAAAAATGTACATTTTAAAAAAAAGAGTTTTTTAAGAAAAAAAAAAAAGAAGAAGAATAAAAAGCTGTTTTGCATCTCCCTCATGGTTTTACTGTATTGTGGAGGAGGCTGGTGAAAGAGAATAAGCTGCTGCTAATGTGACAGGTCAAGGCTTTTAGAAGGCCCGTGGGGAGCTTATACAGAGCAGGATTCTTGGGAGGAGGCTTTGTTTCTAGGGATGGAATCTATCCATGAGAAACTCTGGCTTTGCTTGGTACTTGTTTCCCTCTGCCTTTGACCATGTTTTTCAGAAGAGCTGCTGCAGGAGATGAATAGCTCAACAAAAGCCTCACTATTTAGGGAGTTGTGTTCCCTCAGCACATGACCTTAAATGAGAAAGCAGCCTGTAATTCACAAGGAATTTCTTCAGTGATTGCAGAAGGACTCTGCTTCCTATAGTGCTTAATATGGGAGATATTAAAGACAAATTAGTTCACATTAGTTTTCAATGTATTGTGTGTCAAAGATGCTCATAAAAATAGGGGGGAAATATCTAACCTCAGAATAGAACATTCTAAACTACTCAAATAAAATTTCTTAGACTAGGCTCCTTCAAAAAAATTAAAAGGAAGTCAAATAATTCTACTGCATGCCTATATCCAAATATGTACCAGTAGATACTGTTGTATCTCATCATTTGTTTTGGGAATTGTTTTTAGATTTGCTCCCAGAGCATGTGCATGACTTTTTGCACCATAAATGTTAATGTTAAAATACATATGTATAATTTTCAAATGCTAATCTCCCTTTTTTTACCTTTGACTGGTTATTTGCCTAACATTTCAGAAAGTCCATGTTTATGCAATTAAAAAGCATGCATTTTATTTCAGATGTTTTTAAGTACTGTAAAATGAGGAAAGCTATGAAATGGTTATTTCCAAGCATCATGAGTACACTAATAAGATTGCTGAAGAAATGTGTGGGAAAATAGCTGTTTCATCCAGAAAACGTGCACGTGGTATGCAAGGAATTTTCATTGTGCCCAGCTGAAATTCCCTTACATTTGCAAGGAATGTTAAAAGTGAACCTTTAAAAGGAAGGATGTTCGTATGGGCATAGTTTACATTTTATCCGTTATTCTCAACTGGATTTATTTTTCCTCTCTATGATGTCATGAAAACCTGCTATGTAAAGCATTCTTCATACTGCCACGGAAAAATATTATTTTCCCAGTGTGATCATATATAATATTTGTTTCCTGCTTAGTGTGCATACCTAAATGTACATGTTTTGCAAACCATGGGAGTGAATGTATGAAACAGCTTCAAGCAACCTTCAGTCCTAAAACTAAACCTAAGGTCTGGAAATGCCCAGGGCAGAGAGATGCAAGGGCATGGCTGCCTGTACAGGGACTTGAAGAGGGACAGCAATCTCAGTAGGTGCAATGCTGGGGTTTCCTACAGCGTCCCTACAGAGATGATGCTCCAAGACCTCCCTTCTCCTTTTGTCAGGGCAGGAAATCTCTTCAAAGTAGGTTGACTTGGCAGAGATGTTGTCCTAGGTTTGCATCCTAGGCACTTGTCCACACACTGGAACTGCATAATATGCAGTCTGAACCATAACACTGCAGACATTTCACATCTTTATTCATCCAAAATGCTTACACGTCACATAGCAAGGGATCGCCTGTAAACTTGAATGCTGCAGATCTCCATTAAAGCTTCTGGAGAGTCTTTGGGCACCTGCCCACTGTCTTTCCACCAGCCCTTGGATCTCCACCAGTCAACCTTAAGGAGTGTAAGCTGTAGCTGTAAAGGGCACTTCTCATAGGGGTATTTGTGCTGAGTCAGTGCTGGGTGACACCTAACTCTGCTCTGACTGTGAGTGATGAATGGTGCCAGTGTTCCAGCTGTCCATTTGCAAGGGAGGGGAAAGCAGAAATGAAGCTGTAGTTAAGAAGAACACTACTTTTTAATTATATCTTGAGGCTGCTCTGATGCACAGACATCTCTGGGCTCTCATTGAGAGCCATCTCAATTCTCAGAGAGCCATCTCTGAGAATTGAAATGCATGGAGGGCGGGGAAAAAAGGTTAAAATTAACCAGTAGGAATGCATGTCTATAGTGAGACAAGTCAGTGGGGTTTCACTGGGAGCAAGCCAGCTCAGAATGGTTGGCCTGTCTGCAGTAAAAAAACATAAAGCTTCCCCCCCTCAAAATTACTAGATCCTTAGGCTTTAGAAGTGCAACTCTGGATTGCATGTTCTTTTTCTTTCCTTTTCTGTACACATTTTTAAAGAAAAAGGTACCTACTTATTAAAAAAGAATTGTCTGGCATTTCTTAAATTAATTACTTCTGCCTAAATCTAACATTTCATTCTGATACCTATATTGTGTTTGGGCTGTTTCAGTTGTATTTTGAAGGAAGATGTTGAAAGAGTCTTTTGGAGAGGCATTAGTGTTGGATGAATTCACCTTCCTAACATCTTCGCTCTTGCCTACTGCTGCTTCAAAAATAATGCTACTTTAAAGTGTCTTATTTAGCAATTGTGTCACAGCTAATAATAATACTACAGTTTTTAACTTTCTATTTAACATATGCTACCTTTTGTAAAAAAAAGTATATAAAGATAAATAATGTTCCTCTAGATTTTATGCATAGAGAATATTAGTAAGGGAAGAGGTTTTAAATTTTATAACTTCTTACTGTTCGTTTTACATTTTAAATGGTACTTTTAAATCACTACTTTTGTTTGTCTGGAAATATACTGAATATTTTATTATTTAAAATAGTATACTTTTATAGTTGTTTTATTAATTTCAGTTGACTACTAACTTCTATTTTGGTATTTATTACTGAGTTGACACTGTAGTATATTGAGATGTTTATTTTTCTATCAGAGCTGTAACAACTATGACATAGCATTATTTTAATGCAACATCATTGTACTTGCTCTCTAAAAAATAAAATCAATATTTAATCCATGTGGATTTTTTCATGTGTTTAATGTATCTGTGATAAGTAAAGGAAGAGGTGTTCACCTCCTTGTAATACTGTGCCCAGAATAATAAAATACAAAGAATACTGTGTTTATCAGATGTAGGCAAACAGGGGATGCATGCTCAGAATGAACTTTGAGCAGGTAGGAAGGATCACAACAGCACTTATCAGTTCGGAGGTGGAGCTGGTTTACCTTGCCCAACCCAACTGGAACATGAATGCACCAGGAGATGTTAGTACGTTGTAGGGGACAAGAAGATACTTCTTGTATAAACATAATCTCTAGATTAATAGGTGGTTGTGATAGCCTTTCTTCAGCTTTGCTTTGCTGGGTGGTAGAGGAACAGGCCTTCTGGAAATGGGTAAACCTCTCTGTAACGCTTCACATATGCCACTCTCTGCAGGTTTAGGTCACTTTATGAGTACTGGTGAAAATGCATCACTAGGTGGAGAAGGTGACACACATTCTGTTCTTGAGCAGAATCAGTCATGGTATTTGCTATGCACAGCGCCATGAAATCTTTCCTGAAAAGGACTTTAGACATGCTCTGTGAAAGGACATTCAAAATTTGCCATGATGCCTGAGTAAGAGATATCTGTGGCACTAAGACACACACCTGTCAGACATCACAGGTAAAGCTATCTGTCCATGCTTCTAACATGATCCAGCTTTTGCTCTAGGAATGAGAGACAGAGCTAGAATCAAGTGACAACTGATGTGGACTCAGTCATTACGTAACTTAGTGTCCATGACTTAGCAATAAAATAGAAAAACCAACGAAAAGGTGTACATCGAAATTAGAAAAAAATACATAAATATCACAAGGATGTTAATCTTTGTTGCTTCTTTCATCAAAGCAAATAACATCATTCCAATAAATAACATCATTCCAATATATGCCTGATGAGGGTCAGTCTGAGAAATTTCCTTTCACAATGCAGTAGTCGTCAGCCTTCAGTGACACACAGAGCAAGCACATGCAACCACTCCTACAAAAAGAAATACCCATTTTCCTTGAAAGCTCTTCAGTAAACATAAACCTAGATATGAATTTCAGGCATATAATTCAAGCATACAACTTGAGCCAGAGCCATAGACCATCATTTTGCCATTTGATAGTAATCTTGAGACTGAGGTTTTATTAACACTTAAGTCTCCTATAGACAGTGATTGTGGCCCCCAGCTGTGTTGCATATCCTGCATGTTGTGGAATGATGGTGATTTCTATAAAGTCTTTATTTCTTTCTTCCTATATCCTGAAATCCATCAATTAAGTCATGCCTATATATCTTTAAATATCCAGATAATGACAATTAGGGTTTTTGACATCAGTAGCATTTTATTTAGCCAATTTTAATCCATATCTACGAAGTTGTCAGCAAGGGCACAATAGTGCCCTAATTTGTTTCTAATGTAATGCAACTGCTATTTTGTTGCAGATGCCAATGACAAGGAAAAGACTTGCTGCTCAGACTCTTCAAAGGGGAAAGAAATCTAAGTTACAGCCTCTAAAGCCAGAGAAGGAAGGAGATCCTTATTTCAGCTACTTTTTTGACACCAGTCGTGTAGGTGCATTTTATTACATAATTTCTCTGCCTACATGATTCCTTTTGTGGTAGGGGCAGAATTTGATCCACTACTCAGGATGACATTAGGGACAGTTGACTGAGTGAAGATCTGAATATGCATGATGACAACCAAAAGACGATCAGAATTAAGAGTAAAAACTTTGTTTACAGACTGATTTTGATTAGTAAGAAGTTAATCTGAAAAGTGGGTGGTTTCTTTTGCTTTCAGGTCAACTACAAAGACAAGAACCTTGGAAATACATTCCTGATACCCTGGGTTTAAAACCAATCAGTTTAATGTATTGTATGAATTAAATAAATATCTAGTTTTACAAAAGCCCAAATGGTGTGACCCTTTGATTAGACCACAGGTGCTGTCACTGTGGTGTAGGGGCTTCTGGCTCCTCGTCTTCTGCTTGGGAGTCTTGGAGTGGTCCAAGTTGGATTGGACTGTACAGAATTCATATTAACTAGACACAGGTTGACAGTCTGATTTATTAGCACTAAAGAGGCCCCAGCATTATCATCTGGCTCTTCATTCCAGGGAAACTGTGATGGATGGCAGAAAGCAGTATTTTCCTTTTTTTGCAAACCATTCTATCTCCTCAGCACAGAGCATGGTCTCTGATTATTTTCTTGGCCTTGAACTGCATGATGCATGAAGGATGGTTACTGTTTAATAAAGATGATGTGTATGCAAGCTGATAAAACTAAATGATTAACCACAAAAGCATAGTAATGCCAAGTTATGTCACATATACTTATTGGAATAAGTGCATGTGATGTATTTCTTTCAGTTCTGCAGCTTGCCAAGTCCCCCTTTGGGGGCTCTAAGCCTCATCCTAAGCCTCTTGTTTATGCCTGAGCAATCTGGAGAGCCCAGGACCTGTTTTTGAGTGGGGTTCCTCTGCTCTCAAAACTGCTCACAGGAGAAGCCTTTCCCACAAACCCCCTTCTGACTCTTTAGCCTTTGACCATAGCCTTAACACGTCCATTCTGAAAGCATCACTGAGGCTGTAAGACACATGGTTGAACTGCTGGGGAAACAGGGGATGTTACAGTGGATGGGTTTTTTATGGTATTTATAGACACACTTTTGCTTTACTCTGCTCTAGACAAATCAGGAATTTCAAAGACTTCTACAACTTAAACATGGTGCTCTGTAGGTTATCCTTGTCTTCAGGAATGTTTAAGGTTGATTTCTGTCCTTGAATCATTGTGCAGCTGCACCCAGGCTCCCATGAAAAAAAAAAAAACAACCAACAGCTAAAATAAATATTTCCTGTCTTTCTAAGCTTTTTGTACATCTTTCTGTATCTAAACTGAGCTTTAGCCATGCCTTCTTTGAAAATTGCAGACACTGAATCAGAGGGCTTCGTCAGGAAACAGCTGGTGAGAAAAGGTTTTTTATTCTTGGACAGACAAGAGCAAATTAAAGTCTGTAGTGCAAAATTAGGCAGAGCATCTCTGAACTTGGTCAGATACAATCCCATTGCTCTGCTCCTTTCCAGTGTTAAAAAGTCAGGGCTGTTTCTTGGTGAACTAGCTAGTCCTCAGATACCCACAGAAATTATCCTGCTTTAAGCTTTAAATCACAGCTTCTGCAAGGTGTATGCAACATACAAAACCCAGAGACACATTCCCCTTTCAGTATCCCCATTCTGATGACAATTTTATCATTTGGAAATATTTCTTTCTGTATAATTCCGTGTGTTTGTGTGTCTGCATATTCCATCCAAATTAACTTTCCCTCAACTTCAAGAAGTCCATCTCTGATTGCTAAACAGCCTGTCAGTCTATATATGGACATAGTCTCACATACCTTTTTTGTATATATTTAAAATGAGATTCCTTCCCTAATTTCGTATGCATAGCAGGATCTTCCTTTTAAAATTCCTGTGTATATTCCAGTTTCTGTTAATGCCTAGGCTACTGTCATATTGAAACTGTGACTTGACATGTATCCTAGTCTTCTTCTCCTTGATTCTTTGTGCTTTTATCTTTTTTGGCTGCTGCCTAACACATTAAACCTAAAACATGGAAGATATACACGGCAGCTTACACAAGGATTTTTGATTCATAAATAAGTCCTAATCATGATGTTAAAAATAATAAATTAATGTTTCTTTAGTGAGTTTGTTCCTCATGCTTTGAAAGTAAGGTCTTGATTTTTTCAGAGAAAATCATTGGACCCAAAGAAAGAAAAGATAATATGTCAGATCATTTTTCAAACCCAAAAAGTGTCATTCTCAGAAGGAAGATTTATTACCATATGACAGATTGAAGGTCTTTTGTTCTGTATAAAATGAAAACCAAGCAGATTAATTTCCAGGCCAAAAAGCAAACAGTTTTCAACAAGTTTGTCCCAGGTTCAATTCTGTGAAATTGCTGGACTCTTTTGGTTCAGCAGAAGACTATGTTAGAAGTGAACATACTGATCAACTTTGAATATCAAGTCCATAAGGTCCCTTTTATACCAGATATATAACAAATTAGGAATGATAACGTAATATGGTACATGCCTTCTTTGAAAAAAACCAGTCTTTTACAGAACCTGTTTGGCAAGCCAAAATATAAGGAGCTTCATTTTTTGTCTTACTGATGTTTCCTCTTGGGTCGCAAAGAATTTATGCTAGCAAATATTGTGGAGTACTCTTACATTTTCTATTTCTCCCCTATTCATTCACCAAAAAAAAATAGCTTGGATTTGAACTACCTGACCATATTGCAATGTATAATTTATTGTAAATTACTGTACTAGCCAAGAATTTTGTTTGTCTAATTAGCTGGCTTTTTGTCAAGTGTGTTTATGTACTCAGTTACATTTTTTGTTTGCTTTTTTCTTTGTTTTGTTTTGTTTGGGGGAGGTTGTTTTGTTTTAGTGGGGAATGAAAATTTAACGAATGGCTGTCAACATCACTTGAAGTGTCTCAAAGGAAAGTATTTTACAAAGTCTAATTGCTATTATTTAAGCTATTTGATGCATTTGGTGACCTAGTTCCTATGGAATTCAAGTGGTTTTACCTTGCCAAATTTTACTCCCTTGGTCCTTGCCCAGTTCCTTCTAGTTCCCTTGGCCAATGCAGGTACTTGCCAACAAAGTGAAGTCTGCAATGTCCTTTGAGCCAATGAGATAAAGGAATTATTCTTCAGCAAGCTCTGGCAAAGAAGACAGTATTAGAATTTTGATATGATTACAACACCTGGGTTATTGAAGTTTTATTGGATATAAGATTTACAGTCAGTTTATACACAGCTACCTCTGAAGTCACCAGTACAGCATACTTGAAATCTTGCTGATTCTAAGGGGTATTATATGAGGGACTTTCTTGAAGTACCTTTTTTTTTATTCAAATATTTTTGAGATCTCCCTTGAAATGATGTTTTTCAGATACTTTGCTTCCCACCATGGTGTCTCCCTAGAGGACACTAAAATAGGATGTAATTAAATTATTCACAAGGAAGGTGAGTGACACTGTCCTCTCCTTACTTGAGGGATATGAAAATAACAGGTGCTCTCACAGGACCAGAACCACGTTCCAACAAGACTCCTTACTTTTTATATCAGTCCTTCGTGAGAATGGGGGAACTGTTGCATGAAGAAATGCTTCCTCTGGTTTTGAATGCAACACATTGAATGCAGGAGCTATGGACCACCAAGCAAACAGGGGGGACACTGAAACCCAGCCACTCTCTTCTGTAAAACTCATCATGTGTCCCCATGTCACCTTTCCCAGACTGTGGAGTCCAAGCATATGTGCTCATTTATACCAAAGCCTGTCCTTAACCTTGATCACCTTTGTGGCCCTTTTCAGATTCTGCCTTACCACTGGCATCCTCATTTCCTTCATTAAGGATGAGGGAGTAAAGCTATTTTCAAAAATCAAAATGTACATGAACCACCTGTTTACATAGGCATACTGATGTGAGTCTTTTCCTATTCATTTTATAATACTTCTTAATATGTTTATGACTTCATTTGATACAGAATTTCCATGTCTTTCTCCTCAACAGAGGTCTTATAGTGGATTACCATCCTATCCTGTTTACCTCTGAAACCACTGAATGAAGGAAAGATGATCACTCACAGCTCTCTTGAATGCAAATGCTAGCATTGGGCTCCCCTTTGGTTCAAGCAGAATCTCTCTCTCACTTCTTCATAGCTTCTGCTTAGTCTGCTTAGTAGCACCATTCCTATGAAGCAGAAATCTCTGCCAGATACCACCCTGATAGTGTTACAGCTCTGCCTTTCTACTTCTCTCTCCAGTTCTGCACAGGCTACAGGAAATGCTTCAGAGAAAGGCCCCACTAAAGCCTTGGTCTCCAGCTTTTTGTTCAGAGCATGAAAGTTCTTTCCTCCAGAATTTCCTACCTTCCCTCTTCTATATGTGAATGATGCTTACCTAAATAGTACCAGCTATAACCCAGTGCCTCTGATGTTTACCAGCTTTGCACTTAGTAGAGAAATTGTACTTTTGTCTGTATATCTGAACTCTTTGCTGGATCAGAGCATCTTGCTCCTCTTCCCTTCCTGCTAGACATCCTAATTCCAGAAGGGCAATTGTATTGAGAGGGCACATACAATCCAGCTAAGAGACACCTGTTACTGTAGTCATGTTTCCTTTCATTTGCCAATATGACATTGCTGGATATCTCATCTGTAAGCCTAGGTCTCAGCAGAAGTAAATGGCTTTTTTTTAAGACTAAATTTTCAGCAATTGAATGTCTTCATTAGCTCACTTCCCTCTTGGCCAGCTACCCTACCCTGATATCCATATACACATATGACAGCTTTCCCACAGAGGAAATATTTATATGTCTTTCTCTCTCCCTGCAGGAAAGGTGCTTCTATTGTTCTTCCTTTCTTTTGCCTTTCTGAACAGCTATAACATCAATTCCTAAAGCAGTCTCTTTGCCCAGCTGCTCCTTCTTTCATTAACCTCCCATAGTGCCACAGCAGTCAGGAGGGCCAACCGTGTCCTGGGGGGCATCAGGCAAAGCATCACCAGCCGGTCGAGGGAGGGGATTGTCCCACTCTGCTCTGCACTGGGGCGGCCTCACTTTGAATATTGTGTGCAGTTTTGGGAGCCACAATATAAAAAAGGTATTAAGCTATTAGAGAGCATCCAAATGAGAGCAGTGAAGATGGTGAAGGGCCTTGAGGGGAAGCTGTATGAGAAGCAGCTGAGGGCACTTGATCTGTTCAGCCTGGAGGAGACTGAGGGGAGATCTCATTGCAGTTACGACTTCCTCGTGAGGGGAAGAGGTGGGGCACACACTGATCTCTTCTCTGTGGTGACCAGTGACAGGACTTGAAGACATGGCATGAAGCTGAGTCAGAGGAGATTTAGGTTGGGTATCAGAAAAAGGTTTTTCACCCAGAGGGTGTTTGAGCACTGGAAAGGGTCCCCAAGGAAATGGTCACAGCATAAAGTCTGTCTGAGCTCAGGAAGCATTTGGACAATGCTCTCAGGCATGCGGTGTGAATTCTTGGGGTGTCCCATGCAGGGACAGGAGTTGGACTTGATGATCCTGATGGGTCCCTTCTAACTCAGCATATTCTATGATTCTATGATAGCACAAAAACCAGAGAGCCATCAACCTCTTCTGCTCCTATCTGTCTTGGTTTAAAGACAAATACTGTGGCGGGAACTCCAATAAAATGAACCCTCTCCCATTTTATTCCCCCCCCTAATATAAAGAGACAAAAATGCAAAAAGGTGTAAGTGAAAAAATAAGAGTTTACTGACAAGGAAATAGCAGCACCACAAAGATACTAAGGAAATAGCTTGAATCAACAATGCAGGAATCATTTTCTAGCTCCTTTTCCCTCCAACCTCCAGTCAAAAACAAGAAACAAAATAGCTGGGGCTCCAGTGCTGGACTATATGGCTCAGGAGAACAAAGGAGACAATATGGTAAACTAGTTTCCATGGTCCTATGCTCTTCCCCCAGCCAGAATACAACAGGGGAAAAAAAAACCAACAGAGCAAAGTGAAAGCCTGCAGAGTTAGTCATTCCAGTCAGAGGCTGTTCTGATGAGAAGCTGACTTGACACAGCCCAGCCTATT
Organism: Manacus vitellinus; assembly: GCF_001715985.3. Lineage (NCBI taxonomy): Eukaryota > Metazoa > Chordata > Aves > Passeriformes > Pipridae > Manacus > Manacus vitellinus. The sequence continues at coordinate 24,691,796 of NW_021940535.1, read as the reverse complement.
ACTTGTTTTTAACTTTTTTAACTTCCAGGCAATCCACAACTTCCCACAACAGGGAAAATGCTTATAACATCACAACAATTATCCAGCAAATCTACTACCTCCTGCCTTAGTTTCTGTCCATTCACAATACTTCATAGCACAATCCCTTCAATGTCTAAACTTGGTTTCCTGAGCATTGATTCTGCAACATTTGGGATCTATCCCTTCCTATCTTCAGAACTTCTGCAATGTACTTCTGAATGAAGCAAAAACTAAAATCAACTTTAATCTGTGGTTGGATAACATATTCAAACTTGGTAGATCCTAGAGAAAGGGTCTAGAAATCTGAGGAGGTTCTAAGGTTTGGGGGTCAGAGTTAAGGGGTTATATCTGAGTTATATAGAAGATGAAAATTTTGTATATGGGCCATAAACTATCCTGCTGTAAATGATATCATCTGATAACCAGATCATTTGGTAAGCAAGGCTCTCTGAATTCTATGCTGAATTTTTAATTAGATACAACTATGGCAATAGGAAGGATTGTTTCTTTGACAAAAGTTAAAATGACACAGAAACAAGGGTGCATCTGAAAACGGTTAAAACAAGGATTTTCATGTCCTCTACTATGGTGACTGTCACCTTAAAAATAGTCTCTTGGCAGGAGTGGTAAATCACTTTTTCAGTCCTAGGCTTTATTCAAAGACTAAGGTTTTAAACTTAAAAATTTTGGCAGAGATTCCTCTAGCTTTTGGCACAGCACAGTCCAAAATGCACTCCTACGTCTGTAGAATCCCAAGAAGTGGAAAAATCAAAAACAAGTAAAGACTACTGGGATAACTCTGAAAGTAAGAGTCAGCACAGAGGAACTCTATTATGATACTTTCCACAGTATGAATCTCTAAGGCTCTTCCACATGTGGTGAATATTTTGATAAAGGTAGACATCTTGACAGGCTGAAAGAATGGACTGACAGGAGCCTTGTGAAATTCAGCAAGGACAGATGCCATGTCCTGCACTGGGACAGACTAACCCCTTGCACTAATTTAGACCAGGTTTTGCCTGATTGAGGAGCAACTCTGTTGGAAAGGATCTGTGAGACCTGGAGGGTACAAGCTGAATGTGAGACAGCAGGGGGTCCTGGCACCAAAGCATGCCAACAGCATCCTGGGTTCTATTTATAGCAAGTGAAATGATGGAAGGAAGAGATCCCAGATTACTTAACACTCGTTAGAGCACATCTAGATACTACATCTACTTTGGGGTCTCAGTACAAGATAGGCATTGAGGACCTTGAACAAGTTCAGCAGAGGGACACAGGGATGGTTAGGGTTGCAGCACTTGTCTGGTGGGAAGAGTCCAAGGGGCCTAGGCTTGTTCAGGCCCAAGAGGTGGCTCCAGGGCACCAAAGCCTGCCCAGTGTGTATGGGGAGGTGTTTGAGAAGATGGAGTCAGGGTCTTCACCGAGATTTGTGGTGAGATAACAGACTTAAGTTGAAACAGGAGATTGAGACTGGATACAAGGAAAAATATTCACTTGGAGGGTAATTAAGCATTGTAAGAGGTTTCTCGAAGAAGCTGTGGGGTCTCTGTTCTTCAGTGCTTTTGAATCCAGCTGAACAATGTCCTGAGCAAACCGTTCTCATGCAGTGTTGCTCTCCTTTGAGCAGAGGTTGGACTAGAGACCTCTCAAGGTTTGTGAGCCTCTGAGATATGCAGAGCCTGATTAAATCCCAAACATACATTGTTGTTCCCCTCTGTATTATCTTTATAATAAATTACATTTATTTCCAAAGGCTTGCTGAATGCAAGTGATCAGTGGTACTGCTAGCAACAGTTTTCTAAGAGTCTGCTGGGAAGGAAAAACTGTGACTGTCAAACTCCTTTACAAAGCAGGTAGATACTCTTCATTGAAGAAACAGCTATATAAAGAAACTCCGAGCAGTGGTATTTATAGCATACATTGATTTTTGACTGTGAATTCCTTATCTGGCCATGGAAAATTTTGCCATCTGAAGTAAAAAACCATATTCAGCTCTAAGGCATATACAAATCCCTTTAGCTTCAGTGGGAATAGCCTGCACATAGCTGAGGGCATGGTTTGGCCCATGGTCAGTAGCCTTCTAAAAGCATTTTTCCAACTATTTTTTTTCTTGCAATATTCATATGTTTCCTTTCCAAAAATTCTGATGACATTCCTGTTGCTGAAGCTATAGAGTTCAATTTAGTGGGAACATCTTTGAAGTTTAATTAGATTTCTTGAAAAAGACCAGTGGGTAATCTGAAATACAAATTCACAAGATCAGGCCAAAAGTGTCATACAATAATATTAGACCAAATATTATGCAATTGTTCTGTTATTCGTGCTCTCTTCCCACTCATGAGTTGGGTTCGAAAAGCTTGTGGAATATATATGACATATCAGAGAAATGCCAAATGTTCCTCATATAGTCCATTCTCACATTTCCTATGGAAAATGTTCCTTCTCACAATCTACCCTTTCCCACATTAAGCTGAAGTTTGTCCATTACACCAGGGTAGTGTCATCCCTGTCCATGAAATTGCAAGGAAGGCCCCACATGTACATGCCATCTGTTCTGACTGCGGCGCCCAAGGTCAGGTACAGACTGCATGCATAGACCAAGAGAGATAAAAGATTATAAAATAGACACAACTGCCATCTATGCCCTTTTTCTAGAAATGCATAAGTGATAATTATTCACATATGACTATAAAATCTTGAAAATGAACCAGTTCTGGCCTTGTCTGTCTGCCACAGAGTTTGCAGTGGGTGTGATTTAGGTCTGATTTGCCTTTGGGGGCAGGGCAGAAAGCCAGGAGCCAGGAGGGGAGGGCATGCCCGTGCTTTACTCAGATGGCCCCTCACAAGTACTGGGGAGTGTGGAGAGATGCTGTATTCCACCATCTAGCATCTCATCACTTTCCTCATGCCCAAAAGGCAAGTGCCTCTGCTTTGCAACAGAGAAGTGAATGCAGCATGGGCTAAAATACAGCAACATCTTGTTCACAAATGCAACATTTTCAGCACAGAAGATCTTGAAATGTATTTAAAAACTCTACATTAAAATTTACCTCTGGTAACTTACAGTCCAACCATATTCTATCTTCAGTGGAATAATGACAGCAAAGCTTGTGTCAACTTGTCCAGACATGATTGTTTCCATGGGCAGACCTGAAACGCCACAGTCACCAAATGCAGATGGGCACTGCTGCGTGTGAGGAGCAGGGGCTATAAAGAAAGGCTCTCCTGGCTGAATGGCTGCAAGAAGTTGATGAGGGAGGCTGTAATGCTACAAGATGAAATGCTGGTGACATTTTCAGATTTAATAGTGAGGCAGATGAGGAGAGAGCAAGTCATGTCAGTGTTGGTAGCAAGTGCTTGGTTCATGTCTCTTCTTCACTGTCTCACCTGCTCTGCCAGGGACAGGGACCCCAGGGCCACCTCCTCCCAAACCCTCACTTTCCTTGGAGGTTTCTCACTGAGGCACCAATCACACATGACCCAGTTAAGATATTAGGAGGCTAGTGTTAATTTCCCTATGGCTTCTTAATTTTTCTATGGCTTGAATGGCCATAGGTCAGTACTAAGATGCAATGAACAGACTAGGAAAATACAGCTGAGTTTTCCATGTAAAAACCTTCGATAGATGCAATAGAACCCATAAAATAGGTATGTGTGTTGGTCAAGGTCATATAGAAATGTGTTTTTTTTCTTTTTTGGTTTCTTTTTCTTCCTCTAGGTATCACTAATATTGCCTAAACTATTGGGATGCAGCAGTAATATTTTTCTTATTAAACCATGATCGTAAAACTCTTATAAATTTTTGAGGTGAAAAAAACTGCAGGGATGGCTATAGCTGAGGAATAGACTTTAAGGCCTTAACTACTGGCTGAAAAAATAGAGTTTGGCAGAGGAAAGTGTGATTATGAGAAAGATTAATCCACTGTCAAATATTTTATTTTATTTCAGAATCAAATTGCAGCCTCCGAGCTATTTTGAATATTAAACAGAGTAATATAAGAGAGATTCTATAAACAAGAAAAAATGTAATACCATTCACAATAACTTTGGGAAGGCTCTCTAATAGTACAGCAGTGAAGGTAGATTGATTTCACAGGGGAAAAAAAGACAGAAAGACATTTTATGTATGTATATTTTTGTTAATGGTTTTCTTTTTCTGTCAAAAAATGGAGTGATTGACAGTCTGAAGTGAAACTGCAGTAATTTTGATATTTCAAAGGGAAAAAAAAGGAAAATAGATTCCTCAATCTGGTGTTAATTTCCCATTTTACATCATAAAAATGTCAAGAATGAGGCTAAAGAAAAGTAGCACTGTGTTTAACTTAACTTTCACATTTGTGCCTTCTCTGATGTTTTGAGATTGCTTTTTAACTTTTTTAATTAACAAGAAGGGTAGAATTACTAGATTAAGACACAAACTGAATATTTTCTAAAAATATGCATTATTAATTTCATTTGTAAAGCATGCATTTTTATAGTTCCAATAAAATATTCTTTAAAATAAATTCTAAACCAATACATATTCATTTAATCTTCCTTGAAATTCAAGATATAATACAGTATATACCTGTAGGGATTGGAACTAATAAAACCAGAATTGCAATTAACTTTATAGCATTTAAAGATAAAGTAAACCAGACACTTTCGGTTACTTTATGGGCTCTATAGAAACACATCATCAACTTACACTTTTATATTTTTCCCACATTTTCAAGCATGAGCTCAACAGCTACATCTGACAAAACTTGGTCTCTTTGCAAGTACTCCTGGTAATGGGTCAATATTCCTTGGGCAGGGTCTGCAAGGGCAAGACTTAGAGGTGACCAATAAAACACATTTTTATCAGCAGATCATGATGATGGCAAACCACATGGTTGCAGTCCATAATAATTCCTTTCTTTAATGAATATGGGGAAGTTTAAGATCCCACAAGATGAGATTCCACCTCGAGGTAGGATGGCATTGCTTTAACGCCATTTTGAACAGACTTAAAAGTATATACGTATGGAGTTATTTGGACCTACTGAATCCATAAGCAAAATCTTTTTTCTGTATGTGTGTGTGTCTCTGAAATAAAAGCTTTGTGGATAAAAACATTCCAGTACTTATTTCTCATTAAAAAACTTAAAGCAGCTGTCAAGAGAACAGAGCACATAGAAATTCATTGATGCCACAACCCGCAAACAGCACCAAATCCATTTGTGGATTAAAATTTATATCTGGTTACAACCATCAGTTTACAGCTCATAGCTTTGAGACCTGATTCATTATTGCATATAGTTTTATAAATGTCATTTAGAGTAACATTAGAATGATGCTTGGATGAATCTGGTTTATTAATGTTATAATAGTTTGTTTTCCTTGACAAAGTTATTATGTGTTGAAAAAGTAACAGTTGAATGTAACTGTCATGGCCATGTGTCCTCTAGAAGAAATGCACTGCAGAGACAAAGGTAGAGGTGCTTAATGCTTTCTTTGCCTCTGTCTTTGACATGATGACAGACCAAGGGAGGCTCAGTGCCCTGAGCTGGAGAACCATGACTATGAGAATGATCAGCTCCCAATCGATCCTGAAATTGTGCAGGATCTGCCGCTCCAGCTGGATCCCTGCGATTCTGTGGGGCCTGATGGGACTCATGCAGAATCCTCAAAGACCTGGCTGAAGACATCGCAAAACCTCTGTGTCACTTTTGAGCTGTCTTGGGAATCTGAAGACGTCCCAGCTGACTGGAAGCTGGCAAACGTTGTCCCGATTTTCAAGAAGGGCAAGAAGGAGGACCCCGGAAACTACAGGCCTGACAGTCTCACTTGAGTGCCTGGTAAAGTTATAGAAAAGATTATTCTAGGAAGTATTGAAAAACACCTCTTCTCTGTAGTGACCAGTGATAGGACCTGAGGGAATGGCCTGAAGTTGTGTCAGGGGACGTTTAGGTTGGATATTAGAAAGAGGTTCTTCACACAAAGGATGGTTGGGTGCTGGAACAGGCTCCCTGGGGAAGTGGTCACAGGACCAAGACTGAGAGAGTTCCAGAAGTGTCAGGCACATGCTGTGACCCTTTGGGATGGTCCTGTCCAGGGCCAGGAGCTGGACTCAATGATTCTTATGGGTCCCATCAAATTTGGCATATTCTGTGATTCTACTGCTACCTAAGGAAAGCACTGTAACTATGGACTGAGAATTGGAATATGTTATAAAACAGAAGTGTTGGGCAACATGTTTGGGATAGCTACTATTTTTCATGGTGTGTTAATCTTTCATGTGAAGGCTTAAACATGTGATAGCTTTCTGGGAGGTAAATACAGCAGTTCATCAGTGCATCTGTACTGTCACCTTGGTGTCTCTTGGTGTCTCTCCTGTTTTGGTCTGAAGCCATGTTCTCCTTGTTACCCAAATGAAACATGACCAAATGAAACAAACCAAGCAGGCCCACCCAGCCAACCCTCCCAGCAGCTCACTGACCTGTCATGCTTTTCTCCCCACTTTTTGTAGCAGCTGATTTTTATAAACCAGGAGGGGGATGAGAGCAGCATAGCAGAGCTGGGGTGCTGTAGCCAGCAAAGGGCCAGCTCAGGAGGACCTCACAGAGGAATCCCAGCCCCGGCTCCGGATTTGGGCCCTGCAATCAGCACCCTATCCTCGCAGCCCCCCTGGCTCAGTGCAGCAGTGCCCGCACAAGTGCCTCGGCTGCACTCTCTGTTAGTGTATCACATTCGTCTTTGCCTCTCTTTCTGCATGTTAAACAGTCTGAGGGGAAAGGATCAGGATCCCTACCTCATATGCCTTCTATAGGAAAAAAGACTTATGCAGTACAGACTGCTGGTGTGCCAGGACTTCTTGCAGAAAAGGGAGTTTTCCTCTCTGATTATGCACTGGGTTTGTGTAGGAGTCTTTGGTAATATTAAGTACATGCTTTTTTCAGTTTTATCCAGTGGTTTTATGTCTCAGGGGTACTACTCCTTTCCCCTATCAAGGGGATCCCTCCTCCACACATGAACTGGTCAGCTATTCATACAAATACTGTTTATTCTTCTGGGATTGAATTATGCCTATTAAAGAATTTTCTTTGCTGCGAGAGAGGCGTCCCTGGGATTTGGAACTGGCCATGTGCCATGGTTTCCACATGCAAACCCTTGGAGTTACTCTCAGCCTTTCCACTGTGGCTTTGTGCTTCGACAGCCTTCATGGGTAATGTTACTTATTTATTTTCTCTTTTTTTTCTTTTTTATGTGTGTCTGAAACTAGGCATCTGATTGTGCCTTTCAGATGTTATAACAAGTAAAAAATGTTGCAGAATATACAAAACGAGACATGGATCTGATAAGGTCTGAAGTTGCTCTCCATCTACCAGGAGTCTCCCCATCTTTCTGTGATAACCCCAGAACACTCCTCATGTCCGTTTATTCAGTTGGTAGATCAGAGATCAAACCAAGGCATATGCCCTTTGTCAGGTTGGTGTGCCAGCAGGCCAGCAATAGCCAACTTTTGGAAAGGGTAAGGGGACACTGCTGTTTCCAAGTCTTGTGTCCCCAGATACCATTTTATTCAACCCTAAACTGGGAGAAATTTATGCATTTAAGAACTGTAGGCTGCTCTCATCTTTTAGAAGTTATTAATGGCAAGTGGCCAACTGAAAAATTATGCGATCGTGCAAATCTCTCTTTCTCCTGCCTTTTTTTTTCTTAATTGTTGAAAACCACAATAAAAGTTAAATCAGCAGTTCTTAAATTTTTTTTTCTGTACTTGATTTGGGCAAACAATGGTGCCCACCCACTTTGCAGTTCTCACTGGGTTTATATCTCCCCATGAAAAAACAGCCAAAATTGCTGCTGAAAATGTATTTTGCGAGGAGAGGTCCCATATGGGTAGTAGGCTGCCAATAAGGTCTAACAAAAGAACTCTGCTGCTGTAACAGTGTATTATTATTGTACTACCAATGTTGAATATCAGCCTTATACGCTTTTTTTTTTTAAATACTACCTGTGTAACTAGGAACATATCCCACAGGAGGCAAAAATCATATGTCGTAGCCTTCCATGCTATGAATTATACACGTCTTCCCTACTTTTCCTCAAGGGAGGAAAAAAAGGTGTGGATCCAAAGAATGTCAGCAAGAAAAAACATTAAGTAATTACAATACACCTGACACCATGAGACAGGCCTTTTAATAGAATAAACAATGATATTCTGAAAAAAATCAACTGGGAAATTAGGGATATTTCAATAATTTCAATGTTTAAACCCATTAATTATAATTAATTTTTAAAACAATACGTATTTGATCAGGAAGCCTAATTTCATCTGTTAGGCCTTTATACTTGTACATTTTCAAGCATTTTACTATGTTTTTCTTTTCGTAAATTTGAAGACACTGGAGCTGCATAAACAGCACACCAAGCAAAGTTCAGTGTTGTAACAGTTGCTCATATAGTTGTTTTGGGTTGTTGATGCATTAAAGTAGTTGTGTTTGCAGAACATTGTAAATTGTGCAGTAACAAACTATATTTCCTAGTTGGTGTATGATGGTTTTCCAGCTTGGTTTATTACACTGTAGGTAGCTATCTTGCATCTGGGTCAATTTGTTTATTCAATTATATCTGAAGAAAAAAACAACCCAGTTTCGCTATAGTTAAATAGAGCAATTGTGCCATCCAGTGGCTAGGTTAACTCATTTCTTTTCCTTCCTTATGATCATTTGGTGTGTCTTGTTTCTTACTCAAAATATATGTGATTCTTGTAATTTACGATGTTGGTTCCATTGCTGCATCTCTCTTATATATGTAATAAAAATTTAATTCTACTCACATTTTTTTTCCTAATATGCTCAAAACCGAAGGCCCAAAAGAGTAAAAAAATGTGCCATATATCCTTCTGGATCAGTTAGAGATAAGTTACAGGTTATTACACATCCTATTGTCAAATATCATGGACTATTGATAACAATGAGTGAAGAAAAACATAGCACTTGACTCAGTTTGTCTACTGAGACCATGAACCATGGCAAAACCTTTAATGAAGTGTTCCCAAAATAACTTTTTGTAATAACAACTGTAACTGAGTTTATATATTGGTTCGTGAAATATCTCTCTGACTGTTGTAAAGACAGTGTCAGAGGGGGCAGACAAAATAATCCTATGGTATGATTACATTCTTAAATGTCTCACTCATTTCTTGACTATTATTTCTAAAGCAAACCTCTGGAGCATAACGTGAGATCTGGGCTTTGTTGCTTGAGTATAAACTGAATAGATTGGGAAATGTGGCCACAAGTCACAACTTGAAAATGTCTCCTCATTTCCAAACCAAAGTCTACTGTGATCACTTCTAAGGAAGAAGGACCTCCCTGATTGCAACATTTCGTTGGTGATCCAAAAGCTTGTTTTGGGGGAAAGCCTCATTGTGCAAATTAATTTACCGTCATCTGTGTGAAGCTTGTTCTTTGGACACATGCAACACTTGGGTGTGGAGGACTAGGCATAAGCACGTAAGCATGTTTTGTCTCAAACATTGCGACTGCTGTGACAGGAAAATTGTGATTGGAAGAGAGGGTCCCACGGAGGTGTGGCAGCACTGCTCTGAGCCAGCTTCCTTTTTGGCCTTGAGGTTCATGCTCGATGTTCCTGCATCAACTCCCGCTCTCCCCCAGTTCACTTCCTGGAGGGCTCCGAAGGCCTGAGTGCACATGTGTGAACAATGTGGCTGCTCATGTGCAACGAAATGGCACAAAAAATCTATTTTACATAAGGTGCGTGCACCAGGAAACTATAAAAGGAAGTGTATTGGTTCCGCTCATGCTTTCTCTTTTTCCTCTCTTTCTCTTACGCTCTACCCTAGATCCAGATCATCCACATGGCAGGACTGATGCAGGGCCTAAGAATTGATCTTCTTGCTTCTCTTTCTTTTCCACCTTTATTTCTCTCCTCTCTCACTTTTCCTTGTCAAAGTATGGTTATCGTATTCTACCCCACACTTCATAATGAAGTTTGTTGTGGGAGTTGGGAGCTTGTTGAAGTGTGTTGTAAAAGTTAAGGGCTTGTTAGCCAACACTTTTGAGACTAAATAGCGGGCTAGTTGCTGGAGCTAATACGACTACACAATAAAGCAGAAAGGAGTCCCCTGACAAGTGGATGGATGTGTTTGTTCAGCCTGACAAGAATTTATAATGAACATCGTGCTCCCTACTGCATGGGTTGTGACAGTGGGAAAGAAAAAAGTGGGCAGAAAGTGCTCAGTGGAGGCAAAAGGCAAGGAAGAGGCTCTGACAGGTATAGTGCTACACAGGTACTACAGTGTAGAAGGGAAACATCCTGATGGACTGCTCTGACACCTTTTCCTGCTCAAGTGGTTTGCCATCACCTTAAAACACTAACCTTGAACAGAGGAGTTTCACACCCCAAAGGCTGTCACTAGGAGAAAAAGTGCATCATTAAAATAGAGTGAAGGCCTCATGCTGTGGGTATGGCTCAAAAAGGGACATCTCACAGTCCCAGCATACAGGGACAACTTCCTTCTCATACAGGAGCCCTGCACTCTCCTGACCCTGGCAGCATACTCTTTTAACAAATAGACTGTCCATTTTTTTCACTTGGGTTTAATTGCAGGTTTCCAGCTTTCTGGGCTCTGCATGCAGTCCAGCTATGGAGTCCTTCCAGGAGCAGCATAAAACCGCGCTGTAATCCCATGCAAAGCTCTCTACTTCAGGCACGGCAGCCAATCCATCCCCCATTCTGGTGTGTCCTCCCCATCTCCCTTCTCTACAGTGCCAACACAGATGTGCATCCCTATAACTCAGTGTGATCCCCTGAGGATCATGTATTTCCCAACATATTTTCTTGAACACAAGCAGCAATTGCCCTATGCTAAGCACTTCCAGGGAAATTGCCCTGCCTTTCAGGGACATGAATCACCACACACCAGGGCCATATGTACTCCACCATGCTGTGGTATCAGAGACTAGTGAAGATGCTGATAATCCTGTTGCTACAGAGACACAGGAAGGCTCTCCCACAAGGACAACCTTTGATCTAAGCAAAATTGTATCTTGACCTGAAGTTTAGAAGGTGGCTACAGATTTAGAGAGTGTCTTGACTTCTAGAGGGCCAATCTAAGAGGGATTTAACTGGCAAGAATCCAGCATTTTTGAGGCTTCTTAAACATGAGGCAGCAAAATCACTGGTCACTTTTGAAAATGTTGCTTGAAATACTTTGTTCCTGATGCATATAGCTCAGGTTTACACAACAGCATTTGTTCACACTACGTCCACACACCTGGAAAGAAGATTCACACTGTTGTTTTTATTCTAGATATCACTAGCTCTTCAGAAATGAGATTATATATAATGTAATATAATATTTATGCTATGCTTTACAATATAAATTCTATCGTATTATATTATTTATAATATATACAAATCTATTCTCAGAAAAGACAGGAATAACAGCTAAATGTGGACCTTCTCTGCCAGGTGTTTGTTGTTGTTTTTTTTTTTCTTTTCTAAAATGTTATATAAAGCTAATGTTTAAAAAACAAACAAACTAAAAACCAACAACAAAGTCCATCATCGAGATGTCAGGAGGAATGAAGAACCAAGAGCTTCTCAAGCCACATTTTTCTTAGCTCCTCAGCTGCAAAACTCTAAGGAGGCCAAATGACAATTCTGAATCTTTGCAGTGGGGAAAAAAAAGAAACCTCCTCAAGGGCAAGATCCAGCCTCCCAAGTCAGATAAATAATTCACTGCTCTGGAGCCCTTTGAAGAAGGAAATTGCTGACAGTTGTCACTATTTAACTCCCACTGCATGTGTGTCTGCTGGGCAGACCCCTGCTACCTCTCCTGCATGAATTCCGTTGATCCAATCCAGCTGAAATTAGGGCCAGGTGTGGGTACAGATTTGTGTAGGAGATCGGCATTGCTGCAATGACCATGGTTCAGATAGAAGGAGAAGAAAAACCCTCCGTTTGAGCCATCCTGAAGGAACACTACTGAATTTTTAGCAAAGAATTTTTACTGGGCAGAGGACCTAAGGTTGTGTGTAGACTGTAATAATCATATTTGGCACCAAGAGGAAAAAACAATATTAGTGCTTTAACGTGGCTAATAGCCTGTCCATGTAGTTAATAATGAGCCAAATGAAGGGAAGTTATGGTAGGGATATTTTTTTCCATTCTCACCACATGTCTAGAAGTTTTGGCACAGCTTTTTGAGTCATATCTCAGTAGCAAGGAGATAAGGCTGTGAGTATTAGCTCTCTGACTCCTAACCCTGCCCTGCTGATGCAAAATTAGAGCAGGGCTGGACCTGCAAACAAGGAGGCAATCACTGGTCTGAACTTTCACTCCACTGGTGTATGTGTGGCTTGAATTATCTCTCTGTATTCAGATTCCTGTGTGCTTGATTTTCATGATTCCCTAATTAAATCACTCCACTCTTTTCCCATTCATTTTTGCCTCCCTAAGCCTGGCTGCCTATGTCAGTTCTTCTCAAGGAGCTCTTGGCTCTGCAGGCATGAACTCATATTACGTTAAAGCTAATCTCTGATAGTTTTGATATGCCTGGGCCACCTTCCAGAGCCTGCTTTGTTAATGCACAAAAACAATGCTGTGTTCAGCTCATCCTCTTTGGGACGGTGTATTTGCCTCATTTATGGCCTACAGAATATAACAGCCATGCCTCTGTGACCTCTTATGAGGACACTTTTATTGGCACAGTATTGGTCATTTCCACTAATCATAAAAAGTAATTTCCATGTTATCAAGTTTGTAAGGAAACTTTGTCAAAGGCAATCATCAGACATGATTCTCTGTCTTCTTCCAGCTATGAGTTCTTCTGCAGCAGTAGTATTTGTGAGCTACTCTGACACAAATTGCTCTCGATAATTAATTTCTCTCATAGTGATCACCACCTGGGGGAGGATGTGAAACCTCTTTTTGTCCCGTCTCATTAATCACAAGTAACGAGCATGTGTGCAAATTGCAACTCTGATTTCTAAAGCTTCAGGACGGGAGTCGGCATCAGAAACAAACTACCAGAAAGCAGCAACAAGTTTACTTTTGGCTGTGCTGTTTTGTGTTCACATCCAGATCTACAGCTACTTGGTAATCTGTGTTTACTCAGCTCTGGTTCAGATGTGCGCTAGCACATGGTGCTGTGTGGCACATGCAGCTGTGTGAGCTGGATTGCCAGCAGGGAGGAGAGACCCCACACCCCACAAACTGTGTCACACCACATACAGAAAGTTAAGGCTGTGTCAGGGCAGTGGCAGAGTAATGTGAAAACTAGGCCTTTTTCTGCAGGTGTGCTTTAAGACATTAAAGTGCTTTAATTTGGGTTAGTAAAAAACACTGAGTGCACCAGCACTGAGAATATTCATCACCATGAATGATACAATGTGAAAATGAAGGGCAAAAAGATGAAGGTGTTCTGAGATGAGGTCAACAGAGTAGAAAGAGAAGCCGTGCACAAAGGAGCAAGGTTAATATTAATTTTAGCTTACCTTACTGTAGGAATTTCTAAGTCAATTAGTTTTTACCAAGAATCAAGCGAATTAAGATAAATGTAATCAAGCATTGAATGAAAGGCAGACATCTTCTGTCATCACACAGATATGCAGTCTTCTCTCTTGCAATTCCCTTGCAAATCATTGGGAGCTTCTATGCTTGGATAGACATTTCACCCTGATCCTGTGAGTTGTAATTGGTCTCAGTACATTTGCTAGACCTGATCATCACACCAGCAGTGAGATGGCAGAGTAAACCTTAAGGGCAGAGTAGCATTAAGGGCTCAGTTTGTCCATGATCTCTTGGACTGGCTGTCATGTCACTAGCACAAATTATATGTGCAGGAACAGGCTGAACAAAATTTTGCTCCATGCAAATTTTGACTGCAAGTTCTGAGGGAGTTTTTAATTCAAAACTCCTTTTGTAAAATAAAATTGGCACAGAACCACTGCCAGATTTTTCTGAGATAAAATCACTGACTTAGGAACTTGCGGTGACTTAATTGGTTATTCATTTACTTTTTTATTATATTTTAACATGCTCTGTTAATTTCTTTTTAAAAACTAGAACAAAGGCTTTTGCTGAGTGTTATCTGGTAAGATCTGGGAACTGGTGACACCAAATCAAACTCTGCTCCTTAGCAGTCCAGTTGTCTTTTGCTGGAACAATGGAATTGTGTTACTAAATTGTCTTTACTTCTGTTAAAGTGGCACAAAAATGCTCTAACCTACATCCAGATTTTTCATGTCAGATGCAAAACACAGAGCTGTATAACTTAAAAAAATCTGTTAACAGGGCAGAAAAAGAAAGTGCTTAATTTTAAGGAGAGAAAATAAGGAAATTAGGGCAAGACAGCAATGGAGTTTTGAGAGGCAAGATCCAAGAGGAAACACTTGTCTAAGATCAGCTGTAGGCACATGGCTTTGCTGGCAGTGAGTAGATATGTTCCTGCCTGCCTCAGTGTGGATTAAATGCTGAGAGCAAGCAGATGTGGAGTTTATTCTCACATCGTTGCTGCTTCTTATTGCAGATATTTCTACGGTTGAAGGAGGTTTGCTTTGCAGGTTTGGGAGACCTGCTGTGCAAGAAGCCTTCCTATCCTTCTCTGCTGACACTGAATTTATGAGCCCAAAAGAAAAATCCAGCCATTCATACCAGACAGTACAGTCTGCTGTGCCTGCCAAAATGCACTTGCAGGTACCAGTGGCAGTGTTGAAAATGTGTCTACTCCCAAGTATAAGGTGACATTTTCAAATGTTCACCACCCAGAAGCCATTAGTCAATGGACACTTAAAAAAAAAAAAACCACCTCACCTGTTTTCATGAAAAGCTCTTCTTACTCACCAAGTGCCTTATTCAACAACGAATTGACTCTCAGCCTTGCTCTCCACAATGACTGAAAAGGTTTTTGCTAAGTTATTATGGAATGAATGCCAGCAATGGAATTCCTCTCCTTCTTTCCATTTTTGGCCAGAAGTAGAATTTGCTAAAAGCTTACAAACTGGTTTGTCCATCAAGAAGCTGCATTTTTCCATGTAAGTGGAGGGTTGCTTTCAATCTGGATCCACTCTCAGTTGTGGGAGTGGCCCCAGCCATCCCTGCCAGTAAGGGGAGCATGTGAACTGCACCTCAATGCTCCTCTCCAGCACTGGTATCTCCAGCTGTGCCCACAGGCTACCAGTGCAGGAAGGCAGAGTCCGAAGGGCTATCCTTTGCTTCCAGTTTCTGCATTTGTATTTTAAGTTCAATCAGCAGATGAGGAGTCCAGAGCAGTGATGGAACTCCAAGACTTCAGTGCCACACAGCAAGAGTCCAAACCTGAGAGGGACAACACAAGGCTTGGTCCTCTCGCTGCTCAGATGCACAGTTTGCTTTCTAACCAGCTTCATCAAAGAGAACAAGTCCTGTCATGGTTTTTCATGGTTTCCCAAAGCTGGAAGGCTTCAGGAAAACTCCAGGTTTCAAATGCCACAAATACTTCTTCAAGAGAAAAGTACAAAACACCAGTGTGGGTGAAAAATTTAACTTTTGTAATCCCATTTGTATTTTCAAGTCACAGTTTCTGTTTATTGCAGTGGGCTTATTCATACAGCACTAGAAATTCTGATGGAAAATGTGTTTGTTTTCTGTATTTTCCCCAATACTTGGGCTACACAATTTTCCCCTTTTAGAGTTTCCACTTTTTTTCCATATTACTTATCCAACAAAAGCTTGGCTATTTTGGCATATACTCGGTACACTCTTTCAGTGAATTGCTTTATCAATTTTTACAGCCCAAAATCCAATCAACATAAAAAACTAATTACTTCTGAGTTTTACATAATACTTTATATGCCTATCTGGAGATCTTAACTCAACATGAAAAAATAAGCTTTCTATTATAGCAAACCTTCTTTTTCCCCTTTTACCTCTGGAGATCCCTTGGAGGCCTTCCAGTTAGTACTAGTCAAACTAATTTGACCAAATGATAGATTCTTTCTTTAAATATTTCCATACCATAATGTCTAATTAAAAGCATTCTGTACTTTTGTTTCCTCATTAAATGCTGATAAGATCAGATAACATGGAGTAAATATTATCTCAATCTAAGCAAGCTATGAAAGCCATCAGATCACAGTATTTTCTTTTTTTTCTGTCATTTTAATAAACTTTCAAAAATGTAAAAAAAAAATCTATGATGTGTGTATTTGGAATAGCTCAAGCCACACAAAACTGATGCTAAAGCATCCTTACACAAAAAGCATCCTAAGCATACTTTGCCTGCAGTGGGAAAGGCATAACCTGACAAAACTACTCATATGAAAAGGCAGCTGGCAAAGTGACCAGCTGCCACTACCCTTGAAGCTACTCAGCTCTTCTCTCTGCACACCAACAGTGCTCCATTCCTCTTTCCTTCAGCTGTAATGCCCACCTTTTCCTGGTATTAGCTCTCTACAGGATTATTGGATTATGTGGTCTGCCTTTTTTAAAAGAGCCAAAAAAAATCATTTACAGAAGCATCAGTCCAAATATGACAAAGTATTTAAAAAATGTTCAGGTATGCTAATAGAATATTTTCCACCATATTAATAACCTCAGCCTCTTTCATTAATCACATAGAGAACAGTATCCTCTAATACCTCGACTGCTGTCAGCTGGACCACTCTGCAGATACAAGCTCAACAATTTTTTTCTCCAGTACTGTAGGAGACATTAGTATTTGGGCAAAATGTATTATGCCATGGACTTTAGAGTCTTGGACCATTTAAATTATGAAGGAAGACCTTTTTTTTTTTTTAAGAATATTCTATATTTTTCTGATCCACTACAATTAATGTCACCATAGGGTTTAATCCCTCCTAAATAATATAATTACGGAATTTTACCATGAGCTGTGGTGGAAGCTGGAAAGCACTTGTAATGGGACATCATCAGGTTCCAAATGGAGGCAACACTTTTCCAAGTCAATCTTCCTTTACAGAGTTAACTGCACTCAGTGATTCAGAAACACTATAAGCATAATTTCTTCTGACAGTATTTTGGCTTTTCTACTTGCAGTCCCAGCTGGGTCCTTCAATTTTTAGATAAGCAGATACAAAAAATAAACTTTGCTAAGAACAGAGCCAACTTGAGCAAACCTCCAAAACTGCTGGATACTGAGTTTGGAATAAACCCAAATAAATTCTTTTATGTTATTCAGTTCCATTATCTAATATTTGAATAGTACATCACAAGGAAACCAGCATTTCAGTGAAGGTAACAGCAGTAAATAGTTTACTTTCAGGAAAAGTACTATTTGCTTTAATGTTTCCTGGCCATTGGTTTTGATCTGTTTGGGGTTGGGTTTTTTTTTTCTCCTTTGGATATCAATGTTTTTAATTAGTTTCCTGAAAGTGTGCATTATTTCTTCAAGTTCTCTGAATTGGCCATCTCCTCTTAACATGACTTATACAGTGGAGTCTGTTTTCCATGGTTTTTATCTTCTTTCAGGTATTGGATACATAATAAATACAAAGTTAGAAAACCTAACTGCCAGTGCAGTCTCACGTGATTAACCTGCCGAGTAGGGCATGAAATAGTAAGAAACAAATGTTCCACGAGACAGGAACTTCACAGAGTAAATGGAGTAAACCATGTTTTAATGGCTTTATATGAATGGTTGGTTCTGCTTTGTTTCCCTGAGGGTAAATGAATGTTTTATTTCTGGTTGATATCCTGAAACCGACGAATACACTAATGCTGATTAGTGATAGCAGCTTATGAACAAAAATTAAGTAAACTACATATTTGGGAGAGAAAAAGGCATACATTCCTGCTCTACTTGAAGTCAAATACATGAGTTTCAAGTTTAGCTAAAAAGCTAGACCTTTTTGTTTCATTTACATATCAAGACCACCTCCATTAATGAAGTAAACTGCCTCAGGAGGTGATTGAATCTCTGAGTAGCACTGATGTTCATACCTGTCACAGAGCATCCAATAACTACATTACAAATTATAGCTAAAGTCATAGTCTTTCATAGGAAGTTTGGAGCATAAAGATTCACCTGGAAAAGGATCTTGAAGCATGAGAAAGTTTCTGACCAGCAGGGAAGTATTCACCCAAACTCTGCACGATGGAAAGTCGACCTTATATGAAGTCAATTTGTAATCCTGCCCTATTTAGGACAGAATAACAGTTTTGGGGAACAGCCTCCTCCACAAAGCAAAACAGATCTGGGAGAAAATTTTCACTTCCCATTAGACTTTTTTCCTTCAGACAAAGCTTCATACTGATCCCCTTTGCTTGGCCAGTGTTTGCTTCACAATGTTTGTACAGATCTGCACTTGCTTCAGTTTGACTTGCATTTCTCCATGTATTATGCAAATAAATCAAGGAATGGCAGGTACACTGGAATGAACATATCTTCCTCCTGTAAGATATCAGTGGTCTAATCAAGAAAAGTAATTAATTTTAGAAAGATCTGTATTTTTTCCTGCTTTCCCTTTGCCAAAGTATTTACTGTATTCAAAATTCATGTAACCCTGGAGTAAAAACTGGTTCTAACTGTCTGTGAGACCTGTGCAAACCCTCTCACAGTCTTCAGTTGTCTTCCTCTTCTTTAGGCCTTTCATTATTACATGTTCTGTAAAAAACAAATAGTAAAGGATGCGCTCTCGAATGCCTCTGAAGAGAGATCTGAAATAAAAGTAATAGAATAATTGAAATATATATATATATTTGAAATTGAATAAAGGAGATCTCAGTGGCTCATAGAAGCTTTTTGAAAACATCTAAATTCTATCAGGTAAAAATAGTAAATTTACCTCTGTTGATATTTTATTTTTCAGGAAGCAGCATGCATTTCAGAAATCCTCTGTCTAGAAGCCCTGTAATTTTAAAATTGTTTTGACACAAAAGTAAACCTTACTGCCTTGGAGGTAAGATCCTGCCAACCTAGACATTGGAAATAACAAGGAAATTAGCCATGGGGATAATTGGAGAAAGGAATTAAAAGAATGTAAATGTCTTTTGGAAAACTCCGTCTGGAATGCCATTCTGATAGGAAAAATGTTTTGAGTGTTATACAGCAGATGTCAAATTTGGCTGGAATCTGGTTCAGAGAAGATAGGTCACAAGGACAACTGGGAACCAATCTTTTTTTTTAAGGAGTAGAAGACATCATTGTGGATCTCTTCTAAGGAAACATGAAAAAATTCCAATTTTCCTGGACATGGTTTTCTCAGGTCAGAATATGTTGAAGATATGATCATAAAGAAGTAAACAATAATCCTTATCTTTAGAGATAGTAAATTATATGACAACAACTTAACTTCCATGGCAGGTGATTTTATCAGAAATTAATTTACAATTTTCATTACATTTCTATCCA
This sequence comes from Manacus vitellinus, assembly GCF_001715985.3. NCBI lineage: Eukaryota > Metazoa > Chordata > Aves > Passeriformes > Pipridae > Manacus > Manacus vitellinus. Next base: position 24,672,430 of record NW_021940535.1, on the reverse strand, counting down.
AAAAACACTCATACTCTATCACTAAGGCTGGAAATGTTCCATATTGTATGGAAATTTTTTTTTTTGTATGAAATGGGTGTCAACTTTCCAATATCATGTTTGACCTCCCTGAAAAAAAACTTTACTTTGGTAAGAAAAAAAAAAACATTTTTGACTGGTAGCTTTGGAGGTTTTGTTTTATTTTTGAGAAAACATACCAATTTCAAAATTTAAAACCAAAATCTTGATCTCCCCACCTTGCAAAGCATGCTGCTTTTCCTGTTGCTGGACAAGACTATACTTATGACAGCTAAAATTGTGGTCTCTGGTGGACACAAATTTAGAAAAGTGTCTAAAAATTCTTCTTGGAAAGGAAACACTTGAGTTACAGACAAACACCTGTAAGTTTTTTATATCCCTTTGTCACCTTTTGCATCCTTATATCACCTTGCTGTGATGTTAAAGACTCTGTTCTGCTCAGAGTGCTGTATATGTACCTCCCCTGGGCTGACTTACAATAAAGCAAACCCAATACAATGCAAACATTGTTCTTTACTCTCTCTGTCTGCTGGTATACATTAACCTGGTACTATACAAGATCTACCGAGCTGTACCCAGCAAGGATTGTCTTCTAAATATTGTCTTGTGCACAAAGGCAACCTTCCTTCTGCATAGCAAAGCATCTGTGCAGCTTGCCCTGCCCCTCTGCCAGTGATGTTTGTTTGGATTAGTAAGTTAACAGTAGAAAGAGATGTGTCCTACTCATTACAGTGTCTTGCTTTGAGTGCTCATGTGCATGGCAAAAAGCAACTTTTCTATGCAGAAAGATAACCTGAAATGAACCTCACTCCCTCTTTCTGTCACCTTGTATGACTGTCAGGGCCAGGTTCCTGGTTCATAACCTTTTATCGCTTTGAAAATATTAAACATAAACCGCCCTCTGATAAGCAGTGATAGTGCATTTTGTAAGGCAGTTGTAAAACAGATCAGGCAGTTAAGAAAATTGACTTAAAGTTTTCCCTCTGGTTCAAGGGAATTTCCTGCTCCCAGCATACAAAATCAATCTACAGTGGAGAGAAAAACTAACCAACTGCAGGTGTGAGGTACTATGGCTCTTGAATAATTGCAAACCTAAGTGATGAGAAGTAACAGGAACTGTATTTTTATTTCAGCATTTCCTGACTCCTCCAACAAACCAGTTGTGCTTCCCCTGTCTATTTATGGTCCCTTTGGTGGACGAAGGCATTTTATCTCTTTCTGATAGTGGTTATATCTGATAGTGGCAGATAACTAGTTATCTGCCTCCCACTGCATAAATTTGTGGTCTATTGCTAGTAACTTTTTACTAGGAATTTTAAGTGTAATTTCATTCTGATAACCATCACATTAAATGGAGATCAGATTTAGAAGCAAAGTTCAGACTGAAAATTGGTCAAACTGGTCACCAGTTATATCTCATCTATAATACCCTGAAGGGCCTTGTGATGAGAAGGACACCATATCCCAGCATTTCACTTGTCTGTTTCAAATTATGTTTTTTACCACAGTCTTCTGGATATTAATGCCTGTTTTTGTAGCAGGAGCTCAGTGCTAGCACTCCACATGTCTTGGCTGGGTTTACTTTACTTTACTACTTTACTTTACACTTAACTGATCATCTACTTGGACACTGTTTCCCATTTGTTTGATAAAAAATAAGGGAGACAGAAGGTTTTTTTACTTCAGTAGTTTAAATCCAGTCAATATTGTAAAGCTTGCAAAACCTCTTTAGTCTCAGATGAGAGTTATTACCAAACTCAAAATATTACTAATTTAGGGATGTTAAGTAATAGCAGCTCCAACAATAAAATTGTTCACACTCTGAGGGGGTCACAGGGGTCACTAAGCATGATCAGAGATGGGACAGAAACATCTGGATTTTCCTTTGATGCCCAGGGATTTTTTGGTCTGTTCTTCAAGTTCTTATAGAGCCAAGACTGGGACTCTTGACTGCCTTTACTCACTGGTGGCACACAGCGCAGCAGCAGGGCACCTGTCCTTGGTGACCTTTGAGAGGCACGTGGCAGGGATGAGCACAGCTGAGCCTTGCCAGTAGTGCCTAAGAGGGCTGGTGAGGTCAGTGGTGGAAGAAAGGAGGAGTTATTTGAGGTCAAGGACAGAGGGGAGGAAAAACAGCCCTGGGAATTAGAGGAGGAGGTACCCTGTTTGCCACAGTACCTTTCTATAGGGTTGTTTATTACTGTACAGCACAAAACCAAGGGCACTTCTTTTATAGTGGGAGATAAACAGGAATGGCCTTAGTGCAGCAAATCAAGTTTTTAATTAGATTGCCCTTCACATTTTTATCACGTGTTTCAGCTAGAGCCCGGCCTGCAAATGCTGGCTGCTGCAGTCAGGCTGAGTGCACTCATACGTGTGCATGACCCTGCATACTGATAATTCACCAACTTCTTCAGCTTTTTCTCACAGTGTTCCCAGTGGTGTATCCTCAAAGCTTGGGTTGTTACCAAGCTAAGAAACAGCTGCTGGGATATTTTCCTCCCTTTTAAGTAAATTATTCAACATGTGGGAGACCAAATGAAGGATGGAAGGTGACTTTTTCCTAAAATGCAGTAGTAGCCCCTCCACAGTCTACAGCATACATGATGCTTTACAGAATGTCTGAGCTTTAAAGAAAAGGTGTGTTCTGCTGTAGCCTTCCAGATTTGCCAAGGTTTCTTGACCTGCCAGGTACGGTTCTGTGCTTCCTTAAGAAAGGTCAGCAGTTTCTTTCATGCATCATAACATTCAGCAAAATCTGAACAAGTATGACTCACAGTAAATGGGAAAAGTATGACTCCTGCAAAATGGGAAAGTTAACCTTGACTTTAACATGTTTGCTAATACAAAAGAAATGCTAGATCCTCTCTTGTGGGCAACTGCTATTCCCAATTAAAAATTTCTATTTCTGAGCTTTAACTCACACAGTTCATCCTCTCTGAAGAAAATAAAATTTTATTGGATTTTTTTTCCTTTGCTGCCTGATGTCTATTAGCAGGTACATATCTGACTTTTCTGTCTGTAGAACCTGGGCATTTCATCCTTTCTTTGTATTCTCAAAGCACTTCTGTGGATCAGGAAAGGTTTATTTCATAAATTCCATTGCATAAATAGACAAATATTTAATAACTTCAGTAAAATACTATTTCTTTTTTTAATATATGGGAGGAGAAAATTTTCTGTCCAAGATCACACAAGTTAGAGGTAGAAGAATTAAAATATCAAACAAATCACAACTTTTTAGACCACCTCATGTCTAACAATAATTTTCTAAAAGATTGAGAGCAAAGTTCCCATAGTTATAAGCCCAGGGCAGTGATATACTTACAGAAATGAGGGATATAACATAAGGAAAGTTTTGTGTGGATTTCAGTTTAGTTCCCCTATTAGCTTTCTTGAATCAAGGTTGAATCAACCACATCAGTGTCTGATTTGCCTCTCTTGTGAACCCTCTGGATTCTGGTGAAAGGACTTCTATTTAGTTTAATTCAGCATATGCACATAAAAGCAAATGCTGGTAATACAATAACACTCCTAATTTCCATGTTCATGTCTCCTCTGTACCCAAAGTTTAAAATACTATCTTAAAGAAGGTACTTCGAACCTTTATTATGCAATATTTTTGAGAAAGCTTTTGGGGAATAGTATTTTGAAGAGTATAAAAATAATCTAGCCATTTGGAAAATATTATTTTTTTAAAAAAACATATATGTAAAGCCACTGCCTTTTTGTAGCTATATAAAAATTAGTTTGCCCACCAAATAATTTTAAATACATTTTGAAAATTTTCTTGCATGCTGCATTTAGTACCAGGTGTTTTTCCTGCTGAAGTCCAAAGGAAGAAATTCCTTCTTCACAAGGTGACAACCATCAGGAAATAACCTGAACTCTATTCAATGCCACAGAAATACTGAGGCTGTAATCAGCAGCATTTTAGAAATCCTTCATGGTTTCTCCTTCCTACCATTCACCCGTGCAGAATTATAAAGTTACATCATGCTTTACACTGTCACTGTGATACTTAGAAATAAAGAAAAACATGATATACCTCTCTCCTTTGCTGTCTACTCAATTAGTAACTCTTTTTTGGCAGTTACAGTGGTTAATATTATGGTATATTGGTATATGGTATATATGAGGACATTTTATTGAAGACTTCAGTGGCAGCAAATTTTATTCAACACAGTAATATTCCTGGCTTTTTATAAAACAGACCATCAAAGCAGGAGAGTTTAATTTTTTTTAATTGTGTATTTTAGCTACTCTCTTTTCATATCTCTGACCATTGACACAACAAATCACATGACTTTTCTGCATGTAAATCACTAAGTGCTCAAATCACTAAGTGCAAGTCCATAATACTTACCAAAGTTACAAGGTTTTTTTTCAATGTTGTTGGTTACCTTGAACTAATATTATTGTCAAAACACTTGTTGGCACATGAAATAAAAATCATCAGAAGGAAACACGCACAAGCACAGCTTTTTATAACACCAAGTTTAACCAAGTCAGATGTTCTATTTTTGAAAGAGTGAGCCTTATGTACTGAGTCTCAGACAGCAAGAGGAACACTTATCTGAAGCTCAACCTAATTTTTTAGTCTCCATGGGAATGTCAACTAAGACTGTGATTTCTCCAGTGCAACATTTCAAGAGGATGCTAGAGCCAAATGGATTATAGATTTGGTTTATTTAAACAAAGAGCATGCAAACTGAAAGTTTTGACCATCCTTAACCATTTTCTTTACAGGCTGTCCTCTAGGGAAAGATGGAATGACACTAACGGAAATGCTGTGATATATGCTTATATTCAAAGTGGGACACAGTTCTCACATTCAGATACATCATTTTAGGTGTCTACTCTTAAGATATCCAAGTCTCATAACTGTCAATGAAGATCTAGTCTATAGAATGAGACAGAAAACTGGTCAGCTCACCGTAATATAGTTGTCTACATTATTGACTAGACCCCTGTTGGCTATAATGGGAATTTGGACATGCAGTTCATATGCAGACATCAACATATTGTCACATAAATGTAGGTGTCTGAGTCTATCCGCTGGATCCTGTTTCCAGTGTAGGTTGTAGAAGAGCCAAATGCAGACCTGTAATTTTCCCAAGATGATTTCAATCGTTCCTCATTAGCAAGGAGAATTTGCTAATCATCGGGTGTCTAATCTTGCCTGTAAAACTGCTCCATGCTGTTTACCTAACTAGACAGCATTAACTGGACCAAAAGCAGGACTCAAAGTGCCCCACCGGATAACTGGATGTCCCACCAGCATGATTGCATCTCCTCTCTCCTGTGACAGCAGGGCTTGTCTCCTGGCACTGGAGCACCTTTTTCCTCTGGGAGACTCGGAGCCGCACCCATGACCTACATGCAGCAAAGCAGCAATTTAAATGTTGTGCATCCCACTGTATGCTGAGCTGCTGGTGGAGAAGAGCTTTTTGCCCTCACTCTTGATTGTTTTTAGCCCTTCAGTAAATCTTGTCTTTGTTTTGTTCCATGGCTGAACTTTCACGTGCTTTTGGCGAGGGAGGGATTGTTCCCTGCTGGAGTCTGGTTAAGGCTGGATACATTCATGCCGGGGTTTAGGGCTGGAAAAGGGACAATAATAGCTTTCTTGATTAAAACATACATAAATCTCTGAGTTCTCAGGAAAAAATAACTGAGCTTAGATTCATTTTTATCAGGTTTATAGGTAGGGCAACATTACAGAATGTTGTATTTCATGGTATCACAATGCAAATAGCTTGGAGGTGTAAAAGTGAATGATAAATGTTCAGATTGTCTTTTTATTGGTATTGATAGCATACAATGCAAACAGAGAAAAATAATCCAATGCATTCACAGTGATACTATCTGAAAGTTCCTCCTGATTGCTCTCTTGGACATATGGTAAGAATTTACTTGCAATTCATGAAAAGCTTTTCTGAATGACATCAAAAAGGGAAACACAGTGCATATTGACTTTAAGGATATTTAGTAATGGGTAGTGCAGCTGGGATCTTCTAATTATTTCCATAAGTATCAGATCATCAGATTGGTACAACTGGGACTTAGTGAATGACATAGACTGCTATGAGGAGGAACAGGAGGAAAAAGTCTTTTTATCCTTTTTCATTGACCTAAAAAAATTTTTATTGATTAATAAATCAAAGCAATATTTGAGTAGCAACTATTTTAAAACTGAATTTCTTTCTCTTTGAGTTTACTTTTGGTGAAACTGATCTCAAATAGTTACTTTTTAGAATGTCTATTTTACTATCATTCTACAATGCAGCTACAGATCTCTTAAAATGAAGTATGGCTTCTCTGCATGTAAGTTATTTTATGAGCCAGTTAATTAACTGATGCACTACCTGAATTTATTCCTGTACTAAGTCATTCATTAGGCAATTATGAGACCATTCAGGAGCTTCAAATAGCTTTTGGTAGTATTGTAGAGATAATTTGACATCCTTTTGAAAAGAATAAAGAAGAATTACAAATACATGGCAGCAGTTACAATTATTTTTCAGTGTTCCTACTCCTTCTCTTCTAATCACAGGCACATTAAGGAATATATTTCAAAACCTAGTCTCTGGTGGTCTAATCTTTTTTGGCAGGCTGTTGCTACCTTGAAAAGCCTAATAATTTCCTGAATCTTTAAGAGCTATCCACACATGTTCTTGTGCATACCTTGGAAGCACCAAATCCTCTTTAAAAGGAAATATCCTTCATCAGATCTTTTTGTTAGCCACGTTTATTTAGATCCAACCAGAAGTTCATGTCCCTGTAATACGTTTAGAAAGTAATACAACAGAAGGAAAGTTTGGTGAAAGGAATGACTGTGCAATGATGCATACAGAAATGTACACTTACATAACTAATTTAATATTGCAAACACAGAGCTAAAAGTTCAGCACTGCATGAAAACAGTACAGAGAGTCCTGTTGTAGAGTTTACACCAACATGACAAACCCCAGGATCTGTATTTCACTAGCCCCCTTAGTTAACTAAGCACTCCCCAGTCCACATGAAGGCCTTCCTTCACCTTTGGGAGTGTACATTCTTAAATTCTTAAACATTACACTGGACAAAACTTACTCCTAAACTCTGCTCACCTCTCGGTTGAAGGACTGGATCAGGGACTTACAGGGAAAGGATGTAGTTTTAGCTCCCAGTCTTCAGAGTATGCAGATAACTAAGGTCAGTGAATACTATCACTTCTCAAAGTGGAAGGAGAAAAAAGTAGAAAAAGGAGATTGTAGAGATAACTGAGAGCCTACCTTCTCAAAAGGGAAGGAAATTTAGAAGATGCCAGTATCTTCCTCTTAAGCACTGGAGTTTGACTAAATCAGCTTTGGGACATGGAGTTCTCACCCTGCCTCTCATCACAAGTTATCTATGTGACAGATGGGTGTAGTACTGTGTTCCTCACCCTAGCCCTTTCAGACAGTCTTGTTCCCTCTGAACCAGAACTCAGTGCCATGGTAGCCAGCATCAGAACTAGCCACCAGACACTGCAGTCTGAAATGCAGGAGTCACCAGTTGGCAGAAATCCTACTGCTTTTGACTGAAGTGCCAAAATATTTTCCTCAATAGAGAATACAGCCAAGTACATGTGAATGGTCTGTCATGGAAAAAACCAAACTACTCCAAGGCAAAACAATATCGTGACCACATAATGCAACTTTATGAGCTGAAGCAACATCTTCTCCAATCCAAGAGATTTGAGCCAGGTTTATAATCAGGGTAATTTATTCTGGTGATCAGTTGTTTGCACATAAGCAGTACAAGGCAGCTGCCTTCAAAAATTTTCCCCATGTCCTCTGTTCCAAGACAATTTCTCATTAACTCTAGGATACCTTTTACCATTTGTGCACTCAGGGACCATATAACTTGGAGGTGACTATGAAATGTAATGGTAGGAGACAGCTAGGATTTTCAACACTCAAGGCATGGAAAAAGTTTCAGAACTTCTAAACAAAGTAAAAATATGGGTTTGGAGTGAGGGAAGAGGTGATACCAGCTGCACAGGCAAGTGCTGCATCTCTCAGAAGAGAGGACAACCATGGTGTGGAGCTGGATGGGGGAGCAGGTGATTTAGGAGAAACTGCTCCAAACTGCAAGGCATCAGCACCAGCCCAGTCCTGATATCCTCTCCATCAGGGAGGAAGTGTCCATATATTTTATTTAAATAGAAAGCCCATTTTTATTTGTCTTAAGTGTTTTATTTCAGTTCGGGTTAAATGCCTTATATATATATTTTCAAACACTTTTCTTCCGCCTCTGCTTTTCAACTTTCCTTTTTCTAGGATCAGTGAAAGGTCACTGTTTGCACATACCTTTGGGAAGAAAAAAACAAACCAAATCTCCATTTTAACCATGCCTTGCCCTGGCAAGAGAAACACTCAACAATGTACTCATTAGAGTCATGAAGTGCATGCTCAGAGAGCAGAGATGTTTATGCTGGTTCCTTTAGATGAAAATGATTGCATTCCCTGACCCTTGAGAGCATATAAACAATTGATCAGAACATTGTTCGGTATTCATACAACCTGTATGAATAACACCTATTTGAATCAATCATGTTATTTACATTATATATATGTACAAAATGTTATAGTATTGGAGGGGGGGAGGCTAGAGCGAAAAAAGAAAGAGGTCCTTCCCCTCAAGATTTGGCATTGTGTTGAGGTATACAAATATTTAAAATCATAGAATCATAGAATCATAGTATCAACTGGGTTGGAAGGGACCTCCAAGATCATCAAGTCCAACCCTTGATCCAACACCACCATGGTTACTAGACCATGGCACTAAGGGCCACATCCAGTCTCATCTTAAAAACCTCCAGGGACAGAGAATCCACCACTTCCCTGGGCAGACCATTCTAATGCCTGATTACCCTCTCTGTAAAGAATTTCTTCCTGATGTCCAACCTAAACCTCCCCTGGCACAGCTTAAGACCATGCCCTCACATTCAAAATGTTATTCGGATCAAAGAAAGGAGCTTGGCTAGTGCTACCCTTGTAATCAAAACATCTGATATTTTCTTCACATTTTTGTATGTGAACTGTTGGTAATTCACCATCACCTAATTTTTTGATGCGAGATAGGACTGAGTCTTTGTTCATTCCAGGGTTATGTTTGTAAAACAATATGAAATCCTACCAGTGAACAATCAGTAGCTATGTCTACACTGCTAAAAATATCTAACTCCAGAAGAGGTCCATGGCCTTCATGGTTTCAAGAGCTTTTATCCCTTTTTCTCAGAGATAGCCCCTCTGGATGGCCACATTTCTATGGACTACACTTCATCTGAGTTTCCTTGGCATCTCGAGGAGTTACACCCAAAACCCTAAAACATACTGTTTACTTCTTGTCTTTTAACCATCCGTAGTGCTGTGTATGAGTGCAGAGCTGTATCATAGTGAAGTATTATGAAAGGCAAAAACACAGAGAAATATTTCTATAGACTAAAGTTCAGGATAAGCATCGCATGCTCCAGGACATTTAATGACAGTGCAGAAATGAAGGCACGAGGAAAATGTTCCAGGACAGAAGAAGGTGGAAAGAATCAAAACTGTTCTATAAAAATTAGTTCTTGGAAGAAAACTCAGAAATAAACTATTATCAAAACCAAATCCCATTTTCATCTGAAAGTAAACCCCAAAAAGAAGCCTGGAAATTAATATATATTCCATGTCAATGACTCATGCCAGGATACAGAGTAGTTTGCATAGTCATTCTGTCATTTGTCTATTTTCCCATCTTTCACCAGAAGAAACCTTCACCAAAACTGTTGCCAGCTTTTCCACAGACTCAGTTCATACCTAACCTCATGTCTTTAATCACAATACAAGACATACCACTTTTATTCCATTTTACACTTCATTATCTTTTTCACCACAACAGAGAAAATAGAGTTGATGAAGATCTCAGATGACAATTTCATCTTTCCCCAATCTTCAAGGCAAAATCATCTACACTAAATTTTACCTTGTAGGCAATTGCTTGACTTGAAAAGAAAAAAAAAAGGAAAAAAATTCAACAATTTAGATGCCAACAGTTTCATCAGTAATTTGGTGTAGTGTTTAACTATCCATAGTGTTAATGCCATTTTCCTAATATCTGGGGGGTTTGTCTTTCTTAATGTAATTCAGTACCAAAGGAGATAAGGAAGACACTGGATTATATTGGTTTTGCAGCAGTCTCTCAGACTTTTCTTAAATGATTTGAACATTTTCCACTACACCAAACCCAATTCCATCTGTCTTTCCTCAGAGGTCATGTCTTTTATAGGCCTTCAATTTTGCTTTCTTCTCTAATTCCTATCACCCACATCTTTCTTGAAACAACCAAAATTAGACACAGCACTTCAGCTGAGGACTTAACAGTGCTACATAGAGAAAACACTGCTCCATGTGTTCTACATATGACTCTTCTGTGCTTTTGTGAAATATGCTTTTTTTCACTGCAGTTTGACACTGTTGGCTTCTGTTCAATTTTCCTTTCAGTATAGTTCCTAGATGCTATTCTGAAGAAAAACTGCCTACAAAGTCTTTCTCAGCTTTTACTTATTGAAAGATTATTCCCACACAGGGATCTTGTGCTTCTGCATGAAAGAATGATGTCTTATTTGTGTTTCAAGTCCACAACAAATTTGTATTAATTGTCAGCACTTTTTATCCCCTTTGCCCTTAGACTGCCTTTCCATGACTAACAACAATCCTATACTTTTCTCTATTCAGTTATCGATCCTCTCTTTTTTCTAAAGAATCATGAACTTCATAATGTCACTGACATTTTCATGTAGATCTTCTTCCTTGATCTCTCTGTACTTCTTAGGCTGAAATGTAGAAAAGCCCATCTCGAGTTACTTCTCTCACCTCTTGAAAGAAAATTCTGTTTCTGGTACTCTCCAAGAATTTAAGAGGCATTTTTTACCTCTTGTCTGTGTTGAACACCTAATACTCCTGGTCTGATGGACCAAAACTGCCTGGCTGTCTTTCTCCTGATACAGAGGAAAGGCCCCAGAGTTAAGAACTTGCTTACATAAGGCAGTTCCTCCACCCTTTTCCCTTCTTTCTCAATGTCTCTCTGAAACAGGTGTATAATGGTATCCAGTCCTCTAAATTATCCCTATAGGGCTTTATCAATTTTCCTGCTTAGGATTCACAAAGTGTTCAGCAGAATGACTGCCTTTTGTGCTTACTGTGATCTTACTACTTCTACCACTCTATTACTTAGAAGAGAAAAAAAATGGTATTAGCTCTCTTTCATAAAAAAATGAGCCTCATTGACTTGATCTTTTTTTTAAAGGCAAGAAGGATTATAGTAATTCTGCCAAATTTTTCACACTTATCACTTAAGTGTCTCTTAAAACAGACCCACAAACTTCATAGGACAGAATAAGATGCATTTCTTTGGTTTTGTACTTTGAGTAAATGTGTACTACAGAGAACTTGCAAGAATTTATTGAGGCTAAAATAGTTTTACATGTTGTTCTGGTTAGAAACTGTTTTAATTAAATAGCTATCTTTGATGTCACAGTTTAGTTAAAAGAATCATATGTGTTCCTGCTCCCTAATTTCTTGGAAACCACAAATAATGGTTTTGCAACAGCATTAGGACTTCTGGACAGCATAGCTCAGTCTTTCTCAGAAAGTTCAAGTATTGGGACATATTTCTTTACCTTATTTTTAATTCTTCCAGCACTTACTTCTACCCAGACCTTCTTCATTCACTGCACCAAATTCCCAATAGCTCTGCAGTTGCCAATGTCATAGTAGCATACCTAAAACACTGGTTTGGTTTGGAGAATTATAACATTTTAGTTAGCTGCCCCCTTTAATGAGCTGTTCCTTTTGTGTCCACCAAAATATGACCTAATCTACTAACTTCAAGTACTGTGCCATGACTACAGCTACTACTAGTGATTATTAATAACAGTACAATGTGTATGGCCTTGAACTGTTATAGGTATATGGGATTTGGTAACAGCTAATGATGACTAGCCTCCCAAACCTACAATACCAGTTTTCCATTTTTGGGCTGATTTCTGACAAATAAATAAGAAAATGGGGCTTTCTTATATTAAAGTGATTGTGCCAAGTCATTCCAGGCTGAGTCACAGGTAGAACACATGTGCAAAAATCACAAAGCAACTAAGACTACAGTGCAATACAGAAAGAAAAAGGTCCTTTATAGCAGCTCCACCCTGTGAATTACAACCCAGCTGCATAAAACATGTAGGTGATCAGCTGTAATTAAGGTAACGGGTCAAATACTAGCCCTGACTCCCCACGTGTGGCTTCCAGGTGCAGGCTAGGTGTCTTTCTGATGCTCTTCTGGTCTGTTGCAGAAGTCAAAAAACAGTAAGGAGCTATAACACCTGTGAAATACACTCTACACCTGCTTTGTATTTGACTCTTATTCTGAGGAAACATTCCAGTAAAGTTGGGTGTCTACTGGTTTTGCATACCATGTATTGCATTCTTTTCAGGGTTAATGCTTTTCTTGGGAAATGAGTTCTCATTTCTAGCTTGCATTACGGGATTTTTATGGTAGGGTGTTTTATTTGATTTTTTTTTTAATAATGTTGTGCTTATGGTTAATACGTCTTTAAAGCAGATGTGTTTTTTAATACTGTCAGTTATGGCTGGTGTTAATTAATGATACATGACTGTGTTTAATTTTGCTCTTCCTGTCAGTGACCACTTTTGGACACAGGAACCAAACACATGGAGGCATGGGTGTACATTGGTTGTTTGGAATAGGATACTTTTCAGATGCAGCTAGTATTTTCCAAAGATAAAGAAATATTTTTGATAAAAGAAGAAATAGTGTTTTCTCTCCAAATTGCATTATGATATTTTATTATAAGGTGTTCCTCCCAAAATTACAAGGGCATTATTGTAAACTACAATTTTTTATGTTGTTTCTCCAACTTCTTTTATTGAGGGAAGTCTTCTCTGTTTAGCACATGTGTTTTAATCCAGAATTTTTGCTTCTGCAAAAATGTCAAAATATGCTAATTTATTTTGTACTGAAGCACAGAATAGTTAGCCATAATTAGACTACAAGGCCATGTTCCTCAGTAGTTTTGATGAGGAATCTTTTTCCAGGAGACAGTTTCTTATTCCTCCTTTTGTTTGTTTTCTATTTTAGTCTGTTCATTTATAGTTTGGGTGGGATTTTTTCCCCTTTGAAGATACTCATTAACTTGTATGGAGTACAGTATCACTTCCAAAGGAAGAAATGGAGAGAGGAGAGAAAGAAAAGACAACACATTTCTTCTCAACACCCCACAATTCTCTTTTCTGTATGATCACTCAGCTCTGCTCATCTCACACACCTTTTTTGGACAGACTTTTCTATGCAGAGGAACCCTGAGGCTCTTTTCTATCAGGCCTGTGGTGTGCAGAGCAATGGATCTGAATTGTAATTGACACTTCATAGTTACTGTGTGTGAGTAAGTGATAATGAAGCTTTGAAAACTGAAAGTGTCTGTGTTTTGAAGGTACAAATCACTCCCTAAGTGCCAGTGATAGCAACTGAGATGTGTACCTAGCAGTTCTGAAAAGTGGTCTAAGTGACTTTTTTGGTTCATGCTACCTATATTCCTCTACTTCACTATCTGTGTGCTCTCAGTCCCACAACAGGCATTTGCTTTCTAGGTGAGATGTCCCTATGTCTTACATATTTTAAATGCAAAGACAGTTTATTTTGAAAATAACAGTTTATTGCCTTTTTTAACAAAAAACTAAGATGCTATGAGGAGATATTCTCACTCTTCTTGAGATGAACAAGAAATAAAACTGTTGCCTTTGGGGAAAGAAACACTGCATACAGTTCTGAAATTTGGGGCTGGGACTACTTTAGCTGTTCTGTTTCTTTTAGAAATCTGTAAATTCATATTTTTCTCAGCAGCAGAAGTCAAAGCCTTTCAGTAATTTTTTGGAACAGAGAACACAGATGTGTATGTGCATAATGTAGGCTTAACACTGAGTCATAGAATCATAGAACCATTTAGGTGTGAAAAAAACTAAGATCACTTAGTTCAACCCAGCACTCTCAAGTCCACCACTAAACCACATCCCTAAGTGCCACAGCTTAATGCCTTTTAAACGCCTTCAGGGATGGTGACATAACAACTTCCCTGGGCAGCCCATTCCGATGCTTGGCAATGCCTGTGGTGAAGAAATTTTTCATAACATCCAGACTAAACCTCTTCTACAGCAACTTGAGGGCACTTCCTTTCATCCTGTCACTTGTTACTCAGGAGAAGAGACTGACCTTCACCTGGCTACAACCTCCTTTCAGGTAGTTGTAAAGAGCAGTAAGAGCTCCCTTAAGCCTCCTTTTCTCCAGGCCAATAAAAATTACATATATATATGTAATATAAGTCAGTAATATAACCCCTGGTAATGCTAATGAGATAAGAAAGCACTAAAAAAGTCATAGGTCTGACATGTAGGAGTTTGACTCTAAGTGAACATGTAGGGTCCCGATGGGCAGGAGACAATGATACCTAATAATGCCTTTTCTTCTGAGGTTCTCCCAGGTCATCACAACCAATGTATAAAACATATTCTCAGTCCTGTGCAGAAGGCAGAAAAGGGAAGATTAAGTTAGGCTGAGTCCTGAACTTGTTACTTGAACTAGTTACTTCAACTGAGTAAATAGTTAAATTATTTGGGACTCGGCTCTGGGATAATGTGAGTGGATGGAAAAACAACTAGGAGTTTATTTTTCATAAACATTTAAAAGCATTACTGGAAGAAAATTATATAGACTATAACATGTGCCAGTGGGGAAGATGAAGAACTGTTATTTTTAGGATTGTGCAGAAAATCTAGTTTGGTTACCTGATTTCTTCAGAAGAAAGAAAAAAAAAGCCAATCACCTGAGCTAAACCTAAACAAGAAACAGTCTTACTTTTGATAAAATAAAACCCGACACAAATTGTGTGGAAGAGGTGGGAACTAAATGAGCGAAATATGTTGCTTAGCTTCTCTGAAAACAATAATGAATTTAGATGGCTTTGCTCTTCATGCCATTAAGATGTAGAAAAACGAAAACACTGCTTTTAATAACTTTTCTCAGTTCAAATTCATCAGCATATCTTTATTCTTAGTTGAAATTCACCAGACGCAGTGATGCAATTCTGCAAGTGAGGAATGACCTTGCAGATGGCTTTTGCAAGCCTGAATGTTTCTTTGGACAAGAGACTCATTCAAATAATCCCTCACCTCTGCTTAGTGGCAGAGTTTTCTAAACTAAAATTCTTTCAGTTCAAGTAATGATGAGACTCTGGGTCTGGTTCTGTGCTTCTAAGTACAAGAGAGACATGGAGCTCCTGGAGTGGGTCCAGCATAAGGCTATGAAGATAATGAGGGTATTGGAGCATCTCACTTATGAGGAAGGGCTAAGGAAGTTGAGCATGTTTAACCTGGAGAAGAGACGACCAAGAGTGGATCTTATCAATGTCTCTAAGTATCTGACAAGAGGGTGCAAGAGGATGGAGCCAGGCTCTTCTCAGTGGTGCCAAGCAACAGGACATGAAGAAATGGGCAGAAACTGATGCACAGGAAATTCCACTTGAACATGAGGAAGAACTTCTTTACTGTGTGGGTAACCAAGCACTGGAACAGGTTGCCCAGAGAGGTTGTGGAGTCTCCTTCCCTGGAGATATTCAAAATCCATCTGGATGGATCAAAACTGAGTAACGTGCTCTAGGAGACTGCTTGAGCAGGGAGGTTGGACTGGCTGAACTCCAGTGGTCTCTTCTAACATTAACCATTCTGCGGGACTCAGGGTGGAAGCGATGCCCCAGTAAGGGGGCCAAGCTGCTCGCCGTGTGCGGTGTGCGGGGCCGGAGGCGGCGGCCGCTTTCCGAGGGACCTGCGGAGGGCGGGAGCCGCCGGGCGGCATCTCCTTAGGGGCTCAGCCCTGCTGCGGCGCCGACCTTCACCTGAAACCCGAGCCGGAGGAGGGAGGGCGGTGCCCGCCGCTATAACACCCGGGCGGGCGGGGGCCGACCCGCCCTGCAGGGACCGGGGCGGCCGTCGGTGCCGCAGCCGTCAGCCCGCCCGTGTGTGCGCAGCGTGGGCTGTGAAGGTAAGCTGAAATAACGTGAGGGAGAAAGCACAGTCAGCAGTCGAACAAAAAGGGTGTAATTATTTATTTATTCATTTATTTATTTTTAAAATCCGAAGTCGATTAGGCGTTTTGTTATCGTTATTACTTTAGCCTTCATCAAATTCATGTGTGGCTTTTCATATGGGGTTTTGGAGGTTTTTGTTGTTGTTTGGTGTTTTTTAACCAGCATATTTGATAGATGAAGAAGAAAAGTCTAGAGAGACTTGCAGCACCAGTCATTTGCTGCCTCTAAATCTCTCCTAGTACCATATGGCATAATGAGTGCATGTCTTTATCATTGTAATAATGATCATATTATGACTGCTCAATTAGTTATAATCAAACGTAAAGTAATGAGGGAAATCCTCGATTCTGTAATAGATCATCCACAATAATTTCTGTATGACCTCAGGATTTAGCAAAAAAGACTACTAAAGCAGGCTACTGAGCTAGGTCCCCTTGTAAAAGTGTGCACTGTTCCTAATATCTCATAAGTAGTCGTTATTTTGTCATGCTGTTACATATTTTATTTTCTTTTTAGTTGTTGTATTTAAATAGAATAAAGTTGAGACCAAGATGTAATGAGTCATGGAAAAATCCACAGATGTGAACTCTTTAAATATTTACTAATTCTAAATGTTGATTTTTAAATGCAGGTTTGGATTAATGCAACTTCCTCATAAGGATACAACAAAGAAGAACAATGAAGGACCATTTTGTAAATTCCACAGAAAAGGACATCTCTGATGCTGGTAGGCATGAACACTGTATGCGTGTTTGAGGAATATATTCCACAGCTTTGAATCCGAAGATGCACTATAAAGCTTTCCTTAATGTTATAGTGGTTTTGTAGGAGATAACACAATGAGTTTCCACTGAACTAAAGCCACACCTGTAAAGCGTTTCTGCATGAATCATTCCATCAAGTTCAACAAAAGTCATTTATGTGAGTAAAACTATTTAGGAGGGTCCTAGCCTTGTCATGAAAATGCTACTGAGGTAAGCTAAGATGGAAGCACATTGTTGTTTTTAAATGGTTGTCTAAACCAGTCATTATAGATCGACTGACATTAAAAACACTGTGTAGAAAATTCTATTCATAGTGAATCAGCAGTTAAGGTAAATGTAAATTAAATAGGGAGTTGCTGCTGTGAGGAGCCCGTTTTCTCCCCACGTTACAGCTGGTTCCCTACTGTGGTTGCTCATCAGTTTCTTTAGATACTTATTACATCTCATTTTATATGAATTTATAATTATAAGATTCCCAGGGTAGGACTCGTCTTTCATGTTGGTTTCTGAAGCCTCTAGCACAAAGAAAGTTGAACATGTGGCAACTACTGCGATAGAAAGAAAAAATTATGATTATTGCAGGCAAAGACATGTTTCTTCAGTTAACTTCCATCTCTTCTGTGTGGTTATAACCTTCACTCTAAGCAAATCCACTCATTTCATCAGGGCTTCTTCTCATTTGCATTTACTTCTGTAAGTGTTTGAAGAATTAATTAACTCTTTCTTTTGTTTCGCTCTTGGAAATGGAAGTGGAAGCTTTTTTCTGGAGTAAAGAACTGAATAGAAAGGAAGTTTCAAGAAAAATTCACCGGGCTCTTTCAAGGACATGAGGAAAACTCTTTAAATGCAGAAGTCTCAGCAGTGAAAGATGCAGGAAATTGGTGCAATAGTTAGATTATTAAGTTAAAAAAAGTCTGCTTTTTATTTAACAGAATCTGCAAGCAAGGGATATGACAATCCCTCTTTCCAACATGAAGAACATCTTGAACAAAGTGACAAATTAAAGCTCAAGAGAAAAAAGTAGGTATTATTTGAACTCAAGACGTTGGCTGCTGGTAAACTTGTTTTATAGGGGCAGGGGAAGGAAAAGAAGAGTTTAGTACAGCTTTACAAAAAAAAAAAAACCTTACCTTAATTAGTCTTTTGTCTTTTCCTCTAGGAAAGAAAATGAGAAGTCAGAAAAACGAATGGTTGGCATTTTTGAATTGGTTAGTGTCCAGTTTAATGGCCTGTTTTATTTTTTCTTTTCTTTTCTTTATTTGTCATTGTGAGTTGCTTATAAAGTGCAATTAATAGGCAATGAAAAACCTGAGAAAAAGCCTGAGAACTACTGATTCTAAATCTCTTTAAGTTTTGCACTGTTATGTCAGATTCCCCTCTTGGTGGATTGGCGGCACTGACAGCAGTTCAACCTTAGTGCTGTTGGAAGATGAAGCTCACCCCTACTGAGGCTGTTCTAGGACTGCACAGGCCCTTGCCTTACCTCTAGTTACAAATGGTTTATCCTGTGTCTGACATCTGAGGGATCTGCTCTCTGAGAACCAGTAATATAGTTTTGTACCAGTTTTCTATACAGCAGCTATTCTCAAATAGCTCTTATATGTGGACTTACTTATTCTGGAACAGAGAAGTTTTATTCTTCTCTGGTTTATTCCATGTCCATTTACACCTTGTTAAGAGGGTTAGGACAGTCAGGAATAAAATGCTCTGATTTCAGATTAACCACATCCTAGGATAGCTATGGCAGTTTAAATTCACATTCTTCTTTAAACCAAACAAATATTCAAGGGTAGATGAGCCTGAAGATACAACCTATCTCTGCTAAAATAATTTTCTACTGGTAGATATAAGTCAAGTTCTGGTCAATAACTCACTCTTGTTTACATTGTAAAGGCATTATCTTAGTAAATATGTAACTTAATGGAACACAAAATGGTACTGTACAAAGGTCATCATCACTTACAAATATGCAGTTTTTTGTAAATGGAGAATCCATGTTCTGCCAGTATTCGCTTAGCAGTCTTAGTACTGATTTAAAGATGTGTTCAGCTACTACAAGATTCTTATATTCTGAGTTTACTTTCAGTTAGAACGTTGTTACTTTGGAACATGTTGGTAGAAACAAAGCTGTTCTGTAGGTGTGCTGTACCGTAGCAAATACATGAACTGACAGGTGCAATGTCGCTCTTTTTTTTTTCCTCTTTTTTTTAACGCTCACGTAGTTTTGCTATGCCGACTGGATGGATGTCCTTTTGATGATAGTTGGTTTGATCGCAGCTGCTGCAAATGGTACTGGAATGCCACTTATGATCATTGTCTTTGGAGAGATGACGAACAGCTTTGTGCTAAGTGGTGTGGAATCAAACGGTAAAAAGTTAAAATTAGAATTCTCTGCATGTTGCTTATGTTTTGCTACAGGGGCTAAGATGCCTTTTTTCCCCCAGACTATGCACTTGTACATATCTAACAAATATATAACGAGAAACATTCATCCTGCTGGAAATAATCCAGTCATTTTAATCAATCTTTAATGACAAGGCCAGAACAAATATCTTACAAATATCTTACAAACCAAAGCATTGGATGTGCTCTTTATTAATGAACTTCAACTTCAGTGAGATAGTAAGGACCATGACCAACTTCTGTATTATCAGTTATCAGACATTAATTGTTTAAAAGTAAATGTGTATTTGCCAAATCATTTTGTATTTTGCAAGACCCCACTTGCAAAATACAAAACATTCCCAAACTGATGACCCCATATTGCCATGAATTACCTTCTACATATAGCACTTTCACAAACATTACTACTTTTTATTTCCCCTTAACAGATACTTCAGTAAACAGTTCCAGCTGCCCATCAGTTCCAGGTGTGGATATAGAAGGTGACATGACAAAGTAAGAGTCTTTGTAGTTTTCCTGTTAGTAGAGTATCAGAGAATTTTCTTTTACTGTGTTATCTCTTTGAGCAGAACCCAAATGTTTGCCTTCTCAAAAAGATTTCCCAATAATGCATCACAGGCTTCAGTATTTAATTTAGTATGATAAATCAAGACTAGTTGTTGCTTTGTGTTCTAACTTGTCTCGCAAGATACAGTGGGGTCACATGGGCTTTTGTTCCCTTGTTCCAGGTTTGCTTACTATTACGTGGGAATTGGCTTTGCTGTGTTGATCCTGAGCACCATCCAAGTATGGACGTTTTTGGTTGCTGCTACAAGGCAAACAGCAAGGATCCGGCAGAAGTTCTTTTTTGCAGTGCTCCATCAGGAGATGGCTTGGTTTGATACTACCCAGATAGGAATGCTGAACACCAGACTCACAGAGTGAGGGCTCTGGTCTTTTTTTACACGCACACACACACCCCCCTAAGTGTGACATTTAAAAGAAAACTGCCATTTATCTCTGTGGAATAGCCTACAGAGAGTTAAGGAAAAAAAAAAATATCCTTTTCAGCTTCATTTGTGAAGTATCTGTGATACATGCATTGGAAGGGTTTCTGCTGTGAAATGCCTGACACTGGCTTTCTAATGTCCATGAAGTATGTGGCAGTCAGTGCTAGATAAACACCTCTGCTGCCTCCACCTAGTTTACAAACACTGAAAGCTCTGACATTTTACTGAATGAAAATGAGCTTGTACTTGCATCCAGTCAGATCTCAGGCTGAACTCTGTCCAAGCAGTTAGTCTTTGGAGCTTT
The DNA here is from genome assembly GCF_001715985.3 of Manacus vitellinus. Taxonomy (NCBI): domain Eukaryota; kingdom Metazoa; phylum Chordata; class Aves; order Passeriformes; family Pipridae; genus Manacus; species Manacus vitellinus. Next base: position 24,651,793 of record NW_021940535.1, on the reverse strand, counting down.
TCCATAAACTTAAATAGACTTAGGGATAAGTACTGTAAGCCTCAAGATGCTATGGGACTGTATGTGTGAGCAGAATTTTTTAATTTTTTTTTTCTGGATTTTAAAATAGCTTTGGACAGAGCTGTGTCCGGAAAGGTGTAAGAGAAGCTTAAATGAAACCACTCTCAACTGTAGTATTTCTATGTTCTGGAAAGAGAAAATGGAAATTATGAAAAATGGAGGTTATTCCAAATAATTTTCTGATGGAATGGAGGTAACCCTTCATCTGAGTCTGTAGCTAAAACTCAGAACATGAAATGCATCAGAGCTGAACAGAAGAAATCATTTGGAGATGGTCATGTTGGATGAGGAGGCTCCTTGACTGTTTACTTGTACTGTTCCATTTGGATGCCTGATAAGGGAGCTAGGTCATTCGTGACCCGGTGACAGGGGATAGAAACAGCAGAGAATGATGAAAAGTACAGTAAATGAAAATACAGTAAATGAACCCTTTAAAATAGGAGGTTTCTGTTGTGTTTTGGCTACAGAAGAGCCTGATGGTACAGTCCAGTAGCTGTGGTTAGAAATTTGACTGTGCCAGTTAGGAAATGGCAAAGCTTCTGACATTAGGCCACACAGCATGAAAAGGAGGGGGAGGGAGTCACAATGAAAGGCATTCCAAGCTAACAAATCTTTTTTTATTATTATTTAAAGGGACATCAACACCATCCACGAAGGCATTGGAGACAAGATCTGTATATTTTTACAGTTTTTTAGCACATTTGTGACAGGGATTATTATAGGATTCATCTATGGGTGGAAGCTCACACTGGTGATTTTGGCAGTCAGCCCTCTTCTTGCTGCATCAGCAGGAATTTGGTCAACTGTAAGTGTGTGTGGATTAATAAACAAATACTAGAAAAACATTACAACTCTTATGCACAGGAAAGGGGGAGAGAATGGAAGAAAAGTAGTACGGTTTCTAAGTTGTGAGGTTGGCCCCACATTTACTTTGATTTCTGTTCTTTTCGTAGCCTTTCTCTGCGTTCCCAAGCACATACTTGTAAGTTGTGTTCCTTCTGCCTGCATGTTCTGTCCCTATGCCATGTTACAGGAGGGTAATGTGCATCAGAGAATCTTCCTTGCACAGGGATTTCCTCATGCAGAGCATTGGGGAAGCCCAAGCACATGCCTGTGACCCTCACTTTTCCCTCCCAACACATACTTTTCAAGTTCTTTTAATCTGCACTTACATGTACCATGTCTCTTGCAAATGATTTACCAAGTTGCATGCTGCGTACAGAGTAGATCCTAGGACATATATACAGCTGCTGTAGACTGTAGTGATATAAATCAGCAAAATATCTGGAGAGGGTTCCCTTCCAGATAGGAAAACATTTTCTCATTTTGTGCTGTTGTAGCCACATTAATGGGTATGGCTCATATTCTTAAGTGGCTTATATATGATTCTGTGGGGTTTTATTTTCCTCATTAAAGCATTTCAAATAAGCTAGGAAGAATGTTAGAGGCTGTAAAGCAATTGACTTGTTAACTTCAATGTCTGCTGGCATGTTCCAGAGCAGCTATGGCACACCCCTCTGCTCCTACACACATCCTAGTGGAGCTCATAGGCTGTCTGTCCTCAGCTTGGGAGAAAAGCGGATCAGTCATGAAACTTTTCTGATGCTTGTGTAGCATGTGACTGTAATGAGGATACAATGATACATTGAGCTGGATTTGGGGGGAACTCAGAGGAGTTGACCTCCACTTTCCTAAAATCTCATCCTTTCAGTAGGCTGCAATAACGTCTGGTTTTCAACTTTCCAGCTCCTGGCGTCCCTTACTGCTAAAGAGCTGTCTGCTTACGCCAAAGCAGGAGCTGTGGCAGAAGAAATTTTGACAGCAATCAGGACTGTTGTTGCTTTCAATGGACAGCAGAAGGCATTAGAAAAGTAAGATTTTAACTAATAATTATATTTAAAATATGGAAAAGGAATTTGGGTTGTGAGGATTTGGTTTGTTTGGGTGGTTTTTTTTATTTTTTTGGGAGAGGCAAAGGAATAATATTCTCCTTAGAATAGTTTTATCTTTCTGTCAATGGACAAATCACCTGAAAACAAAGATGTGTAAGTAGACCTGGTCAGTGAATACAGGCTACTTTGTGCTATCATTGCAGCATAGATTAAAATTTCTCCTCTGATTCAGATCTGGAGTTGAACTTAATGTGGAAGTGGTGGAAGGGCTGTCTTCACCTAGTAGTCTGACATAGCAGAGCGATGATCAGTTGCTTATCTTATAGAGCATGGATGCTCTGTTCTGATATTTGAACTTAAATTTAAGCTACACTGGATAACAACCTTAAGTAAAATCACATTATTGATTTTTACTACTTTCATGATTTGCAAATACCACTTGTAATTGATCAGTGTTGGCCCTAGTCATATGTAAAAGGTGAGGTTGTTGTGGCTGGCCATGAACTTATTCACATATATATCAGATAACTCGACAAGCGTAAACAATAACATTCAGTATACAAATAAAGGGCATCATTGATTCCATGCAGCTGGGAAAGGCAACCCAGAAGACCTGATTCATGAAACTCTTGTATCTTTTTCAACTCTTATGTTTGCCTTGATCTCGTGCAAAATTTCTAAAGTGATGTCAGCCCTAGCTCAGTGTCCTACAGCCTTTATTTGTCTGCTTCTAAGGACTGAGATCTGTATCCTGCTTACTGGGAATTGTCCTTAAGATGCAACGCTTTCTGCTTACACAGTAAAGGCAAAAAAAACCCTTAAGATGGTCTAGATCAGTTGTCCCCCCTCCTCTCCATCTTCTGCAATTACCAGTGTCTGAAAATCTAATGGTAGGAGCTGCTCCAGACTACTTTGTCTAAAGACAAGATAACTGATACCTGAGTAACTCCATGACAGTAAGGCCTTTCCTTTATGTGGTTGACTGGTCAGCCTCTTCCAAAGCTCTACCTCCATTTAATGTAAAAACAAACAAACAAAAAAGCAAATGGAAAACCCCCACCAAATCAAAAAAACCTATGGTGGCTCTACTAGGAACAAACTCCTGTCAGGGACTGACTAGGGCATTTTGTAGATGTGGGTTTGTGACTCCTATGCTACTCTTGAATGCTGGTCTCAGAGATAGAAAAGCATCCTTTTGCTGCACAGTGCCTCTACTGACCACAAATGCTTACTCTTGCAAGGGACCTTCAGTCATCTTCTCTTTGTGGCAGTGGCTTGGCTTTTCCTCTGTAGCTGAGTGATCACATGTATTTGTCACACTGCTCAAACCCAGTACCCATTTCCCTGGAAGACCTATGATGCTGCTGACTCAAAGGTAGGGCTTGGTTTGAAGAGCACAACCAAGTCAGAACATTTAAATGTATTTGACTAAGAAATGCAGCATTGATGACACGTGAGAAATTTACATGAACAAAATTAATGCAGTTTTTAAAGATTGCTTCTCAGCTGACTGAATTGCATGTCTTCCTAGTACGGGAATATATTGTATAGAAAATACATATTGGGGAAAAAAGTGCAAGCTGCTGAGCATGTCACTGGAAGTAAAAAATACACAATTCCTAGGTTACACTTTCCATAATGAGCTTGAGTAAATGAAAACTGCTAGCTGTAAACTATAGATAAACGAATTTGAAGTATCCTTAGAAGAAATCATTCTCACACTGAACTTGTCAGTCTTTATACTGATCTTCTGTGTCCTCTTGTTTCCTGTTTTGCCGTATTAATCAGTAAACTAACCTAAGGGAAAGATGCTTGTCTCCCCAGAATGGCTAGTAAGAGAACAACTCTGGTATCAGAGGGAGCTCTCTCTCATTTACCTCCTTCCCTAGTGCCTGGGGTTGTTGGGGGGGTTTATTTTTATTTTACCTTTTTAAAACATGGAAGACTAAACCTTACCTCTGGTACATAACACTCATAAAACCTTTCCAAGGTTTTCTTTCAGGATTAATGGAAACAAGTGGTTCAAGATGGGTATTGTGTCTTCCGTCATGATAACAAAGTCATGATGCTCAATTGTTTTCTTAATCTGTCTTCCATAACACATAAGTATGCCAATGTTGCCAGCATACGTCAGAATAGATTTATTCAGATGAATTGTATCCCTAATAGTCCTCTGTCAAAAAAATAATCTGTATTCTCTTTCAGATTTTAATTTTATTATATAAATCTTTTTAATTAAGAAAAGGGCACTGGGAAATAGCAATCAGAATGGCATGTAGTACCTGTCAAATTTTTCCTTATCCACTTTCAGATACAATGCTAACTTAGAGACGGCTAAACGTGTTGGAGTGAAAAAATCCATTACCACCAACACATGTCTAGGTATTTCACAGTTTGTTATCTTTGGGTCCTATGCACTTGCATTTTGGTATGGAACCAAGCTCATTGCTGAGGATGAACATTATGACATTGGCCGTCTCTTAATTGTAAGTACATCAATGCAGCTTTGAAAAATGTTCTGTAACTTCAGGAAAATAGTTATACAAGTGGTGTATCTATTTTCTGCCTTGTGCTTGCTAAATTAGCTGTTACAGACTCACTTGGTATAAAAGAACTGGAAGGTATTCATCTTGCCTAGCTTTTGATATAACAAGCTTGAACAGGACACCTTGTATTCCTACTCTAATCAATGCAGAGGCAAAAGTATCTGCACTTTTCTCACTTGTCTTGGACTCTATTTGTAGAGTAGGATGAACAACCAAGAGCTGGTGGTTAAGAAGTGAAGACAAGTAATCTGGATTGCCAACAAATTTCTACCTAAACAGAGATGAAATGGATCTCACTGGTGTGCTAAATGAGTACGGGGAAGTTCTCAAGATCTCATTTAGCCACAGTGTCTTCTGTGCATTTTGTTGTTGTTTACTTACGTGTTTTTAACAGTACCTTACCAATATGTCTTATGTCGGTAATGGTTTGGGGATATTTAGCTATCTTATTATTATCACAAGTTTGGCTACATGCTTAACTTTCACACTCTCCTCAGTATGCTTCCTCACAGCATGTTAAGTGAATTGTGTGTTAAGAAAATCTGGATTAAATTTTGTGAACCTCTTAACTTTGGGAACATCTGAAAATCAACAGAGAAGGATATTTGTACATAATAGAAAATGCAAGAACATTAAAAAGAAAAGTAATTCATACCACAAAGGCATGTGTCAGTAGTTATAATTTACTCCAGGAGAATGGAGTGTACAGAAAAACACCTTTCACTTTTGTATTTAATTTTCCTGAAAAGGGTTAAATGCCAGAGTCTTTTGAGTGCACATGTGGGCACTGGTGACTTTGTAAGCATTAAGTGTGATGCTCACTCCATCTCCACAGGTGTTCTTCTCTGTGCTTGTTGGAGCTTTCTCCCTGGGCCAGGCAGCTCCCAACCTAGAGAGTGTGGCTAAGGCACGTGGAGCTGCCTATGAAGTATATAAGATTATCAATAAGGTAAATATCTAAGTAAGTAGAATACAAGGCTTTCAACCACACTTAATTTCCCCTTCCTCTCTTTTTTTTATCTCTTGAGATATAACAAAATCACTCTAAAGCCCCCAAATCATAAACTTGATAGATGTCTACCACAGAAACCCATCATAGTTCATATGAAGGACACAACCTCTTTATTTGTTGTAATGAATTCTGGGAAACCTAGCATGTTTATCTGAGATATATGGTTGACGTCTTTCTCTGGTATTAGACTTTCAGATTCAGAGGGAAAATGGTAAGGCACTGTACTAATTTTTAAAAAATGCATATGTGCAGAATTGCAGCTGAGCTGTGGTTTATTGTGGAAGGAGTTGGTGAGGAGGGGATTAGTATTGCTATTGAAAGTTACAGTATTAATAATCTGTGATGCTGATGTTGGTATGAAAAAGTTTTCCACATTATTATCTTGGTCTTGCTGTGCTATGCAGCAATTGCATGTCTGTATATGTAAAATATTTTAAGCAAGTGGGACTAAAAAGTTCATGGAGAAATGGCTATACCATTCTTCTTGATGTGAGTATAAAATCTTCCTGTGCAGATTACTGAGGGCCATTTTTTGGCTGCAAGATAATGCAGTTAAGTTCTGCAATTACAGATTTTCTGCTGTGGACTTGGTTGCATTTGAAAATCTTCTATATTTGTCAAAGTAGAATTCACAGTTACATGTTCCCCTGTAATCAGCGTCTACCGAGTAAAATGCAGCAACTCTGCAATGGTATACTGCAGTGTAAACCAGCAGCTGAGAGAGTAAACAACAGTGTAGCTAGCAGAAATAACAGTTCCAAAAGTGACATAACAGTAATAGATTTTAAAAACCTCTTTCCAGAAACGGCTCATAGACAGCAGTTCTAAGGAAGGCTACAAACCAGACAAACTCATAGGAGAAATTGAATTCAGAAACATCCATTTCAGTTACCCAGCGAGACCTGATGTTAAAGTAAGTGTTTGGTTTAGATTCCTGTACTGAAATTCTTCAGCCTGTGTCCATATTTTTGTCTAATCTTGTTGTTCTAGAATGCCGAATGCATTCCTGTTTGGGGGGTGGACATTATTTTTCCCTCAATAGTGCACAAAGCTCTAGATCTACTGTCACTGTCTGTCTGTTCACAATTCTCTTCTGCAGGAAAAATTTAAGAATATGTATTCCTCCTAGTCTGAATTTCTGTGAACAAGCACTCTGATAAATCAAAAAAGATTTTTCAAAATTAAAACTTCCAGACTTTAAACAGTTAAGTCAGGAAGTGGCTTTTTCCAGTTCCTTGGTCATTCAGAGTTGCTATGATATCCCATGTGAAAAATTATCTGTGAGGTAGGCTTTACAACAATATGTTATAAAATGGATTGAAACTTATCATCCTAAATATACATTTGGAAGTCAAAAGTAATATTGGGCAGATGTTAAAATTGCTGTTCAATAAACTGTTGTCCCTGTTCTTTGCTAGTTCAATTTCCTTTAATGACCTATGTACATCATCTCATGGTGATTAATTACTTTTTTGGTGACACAATTAGTATGACCTCTTTGCCATATTCAACAGTTTATAATCTTTTGAACACCTTGATAAAGATAAAAGAAAAAGGAATTTGCTGCTGTTGTTGCTTACTTGGTGAAGAAAGAGATTGGAACAGAGCTTTCAAATGCCAACAATTAAAAGCTCGATGTGCTGATTTAGTGGTGAGAATGGGGAACTTCATATCACTGTGGCTATTTCTTTAGATGGCTTTTCCTACCTCAGTCATCTGAGGTCTGTCCCATTGAGTATCAAGTGTGTTTCCAGGACACTGGGGTAGCTGAAGGGCAGACTCAGAGCTGGCCTTCCTTCCCTAACTGTGAGTTGGTGCAATGCATCTTCTGTCCCTCTTAGGTTTGGGAAGAATTCTTACTTCCCTCCCATTTGGCATGCAGACCCATAACATAGCTTATCAACCTGAACAGCATTTTTAGGAAGAATATGAAGACTCTGCTCTGTCACTTCATATTTCTGATCTAAGTCAGCAGCTCTCCATACTAAGAGCATCAATGTTATTTAATATATCCAAAAGGAATCAGCAAAGGTGTGTAGAAGTTATCCACAATCTCTCAAGCAATTGATGCAATACAGTATAATCTCCCCTGTCCACATTAAACTAAATCAAAGAGATCTAAGGAGTCTAGATATTGCTAGTTTTAATCTTGGCAACACCTTGTCTGATGAGTTAGAAATAGCCTATTATGTGGTTGTGACTATTTGCATCTGGAGATACTATGGTATCCAGAATATGGTTCTTTCTTGATAATGCAGGCACCAGGATATCAGCTTCTTGGAGATACAAACCCTGCTGGATGTAAGACAGGGAAAGGAGAGGAATATTGCAACTGTTTTTAATCTCTCATTGTAAAAACATTTGTAGGCAAAATTATAAATCAGCCTGGTATAAACAAGAGGAGTTCCCATAGCAGCCAAATATTTTGGCAGCTACACAGCATTACTTGTATATGACATGGACATCTTTTGAGGTAAAATGTTCCTTAATGTGAAAATAGCAACAAAGATACCATTAATCTGTAACTACTCCCCAGGTTGCTGAGTCTGTTAACAATAAGGAATGAGATTTACTAAGGGCTTTCCAGCAGTTACCTGGTCAAAACAGCCATTTATATTCTAAAAATAGAAGAAGGCAAGTTTGTTTCTCAGCCATCATGTTTAGCACCTGAAAAATATTTTTCTGTGATATTCATAATTGAGTGTTATGCCATTGGCTAAGCACTGGAAAATGAAGGACAGCAGGAAAATGGAAGATCCCAAGCCTGCTATCAGATCACACAAACTGGAGAAAATGAGCTATCAAGTTTAGAGTATTGTGGCTAACTCTGTATTTGTTGATATGAGTGTGCTGGGGAATTTTCCCAGGAACTGGAATGCAGTGGTCTATGCAAGGCAACTCTTAAAATGTTTCTTGGCATGAACTTGACCTGTTCCAGTTATCAATCTTCTCAAATAATTCACAGGCTTGGTTTGGTAGCCAGAAGGATGCAGGGTTCCCAAAAGACAGATTGCATTTAGCCATCCTGTTTCAAAGGCTAATACACTTCACAAGCATAGATGCAGCCTTTTTCCTATCAGTGCTTCAAAATATTCTCAGGTACAATTAACTTATTAATATTGTCATACCTTTAGACTGTGGCCCTTACTACTGCCTTGATTATTACTGAAGTTATCTTGACAAACTGTTCTCTAACCAAACTTGTCAAACTAAGATTTGTTTGTTTGTTTGTTTGTTTATTCCCAGATCCTCAAAGGTCTAAACTTGAAAGTTCAAACTGGGAAGACCATTGCTTTAGTTGGTTCCAGTGGCTGTGGAAAAAGCACTACTGTTCAGTTGCTGCAGAGATTCTATGATCCTGACCAGGGAGAAGTGAGTGTCTGTATGTGAACTGTAAAAACTGAGAGCTATTAGGACAAGCATGAGTTTCCCATATTGACTGAACCTCGTTTTCTATTTGTGCTGAATTTGAGCATATGTCTGCATCATGTGTATTTCCACAATTTAAATTTCAAATGAAATATCTTCTCCTGTTGGTTTAACTTTGCTATTCTGCTCATTCTTTCAGTACTATGTCACAAATAGGAAATACCACAAGTCTTTTAATATATGCAAGATCTGAATTTAAAATAGTTTTTATCAACAGTTGACTTCTAAAATTCTGTACGTTTTTTTAAGCAAAGCATAATCTAACAATGTTCTGCTGTATTTTGCTTCCTTTTCATTGCATGTTAACTAAAACCTGGAGAGAATTTTCCTATTTTAAATGGTTGTTTTCTTGGCTAGTTTTTTTTCCTCTATCTGCTAACCCACAACAAAAGTTGCCATCGTTACGCTTTGTATGTATGTTTTATCACTAAACACTAAATCCAGTCAGTAAATGTAAATACGTGCCATAAGAAATTTCCAAAGGAAAAAGAAAAGGGGGAAAATAAACCATATATTTTTAAGGAAAATGTAGTTTTTATTCTAGATATTTGAGGAATGCTACTTAGTTGCTATTGCTAGTTAAAAGTAGGTAAACATTTTAAATATTAAACACTGAACTATCAGTGCATAATGTACCAGGGTGACTGTTATCGACATGTTTTTTAGTGTTTCTGTGGCTGTTCATTCCTGCCCCAATGCCTGATTTTGCTGTGCCAATGTTCATATGACCACACTGCAAATTATCTAGGTTAAAAATAGCTTCCCCTTTCTTTTTAGTCAAGTTGGATTATTTCTTTGGTCTGATGTAAAGCACAGCCACAGAGGAGATTTTGTAGCCACAACTGTGAGGACAACAAACTGACACAGGGGCATGAGAACCGGGTAAAATTATGCAAAGAAGCTGGAAAAGTCTTAAGCCAGCTCCGATAGGATGGTTATTGGGGGAAAACAAACAGACCAACAAACAAACAAACAAAACAAAAAAAACACAACAACCCAAAAAAAACCACCAAAACCCCCAATATCTTCTCTGTTTATGCTGCTACTCACCATTTCCTGGCTTGTACAGTGGATAGAAAAACTGCAGTTGTAGCTTCTCCCCCAACATAGTTTTCTACTAAAGAAAACATTTTTTTCTTTCTTGACCTTGTAGCTGATACTGAAGTCAAGTAATGGTAATTAGTTGCTTAATTAAGGAACACAATGCATTTCCTCAACTTCTTTGACATACTCTTCTCCTCTTAGATTACCTTGGATGGTCAGGATATTCGGACACTTAATGTAAAGTGGCTACGAGAAAATATTGGAATTGTGAGTCAGGAGCCTGTTTTGTTTGCAACCACAATAGCTGAGAACATTCGCTACGGCAGAGAAGACATTTCTGATGCTGAAATTGAGCGAGCAGCCAAGGAAGCCAATGCTTTTGACTTTATATCTAGACTGCCTGATGTAAGTTCATTAACTTATTTTGAATGTAAGAATGGAAGGTCCATTTAGGCTGGTGTCCTGTTTCTGAGAAGGACAGCATGAAAATTTATGATACACTGCAACTTCTCAAAATACTCTTATAGCCTCTAGCAGCTTTCAGTTTAGGGAGTTTTTCAACTAGATATTGTACCTTTGGTTGCTCTCAAAGGACTTCTGCTGAAGTCTGGGAAAAAATGTCGATGCCTTAACTGAGGAGAAAGAGAGCTTCTCAGCTATATTGCCATCCTTAATCATCTCATGAGGCATGGGAACAGTTGGGCTTTTAAAGAGAAGATCCAGAAATCCAAAATCCTTTGTCAGAAGCTGTCTGTACATTCAGTAGCAAATTGGTGGAGTGACTGGACTTTGAGACTTACCACTTCAGTGTAAGTGACACAGTCAGTAAGAACCAAGCAATGGCTCCAAGTGGGATGTCTCAGGTTCAGGAGGCAACTTTATAGGTCCTGGTTTGTCCCTATCATTCCAACCCTTTTGGAAAGGTAGGCAGTTCTCAGTAAATACAGAAATGTCTTTTACAGGCTCACCTGGAGAAAGCCCAGGGTTTGGAGCACTCTCTGAGTGAGCAAGAAAGATCGTCTTTTTAAAGAACCATAAGTTCAAAATTAGGCACCTAAGTGTGCAGTGGGGGTAGGAGGGTTTGGCTAAGGGCTAGCTGGATGGATATAGTTCCGATGCCGATGCTCCAGTCACGTGGATCAAGCTGCCTCCTGTCTAGAAGCTGAGTATTTACATTGCACAGAGGAGTGAGGATTTCATTTGAGATGTTCCACAACTTCTGTTTTGTTCTCTCCTTTCTCAGAAATTTAACACCATGGTAGGGGAAAGAGGGGCTCAGCTGAGTGGAGGACAGAAGCAGCGAATAGCTATTGCTCGTGCCCTAGCAAGAAATCCTAAGATTCTTCTTCTGGATGAAGCTACGTCTGCGTTAGATACTCAGAGTGAATCCATAGTACAAGCAGCTCTTGATAAGGTAGGACTCATGTTACTGAAACTACCAACTGCCATGAAAAGGTGCAAGAGCACTTAAGAAAAATCAATGTTTGATTTTCAGTGCAGGTTTCCACTGGAACTGAGGACACTGGAAAATAAAATTTGGATGAACAATCAATTTCAGTGTTTTAACAGGGAGTTTGAACTATCAAAAATTTACATGGGAATCATGTTTGCTTTTTAGGATTTTTGGCTTTGCATTATTACTAATTACAAAGACACTTAGACATGTGGAACTGTCTGTGGACCTCCTCTCTCTTTCTCAAATAATAGTTGTTCATTTGCTGGTCAAATATTGATGGCATCTTATCAAGGCAAGGTATGAGGACTGAATAGCCTTTTTCAGGTAGATACATAGAAATTTATATGATATTCCTAGTATTTGTTCTTCATTGAATAGTTGCTTCATAATTTTCACACAGCACTTGGGATTTAGCCATTTTCTTTCTTTTCAGAGACAGTGCAAACCACAGGACAAAAGCAGAGCCGGTTGCAAATACTTGAGTCTCTGCCCCACACCTCTTTTTATCAGCCCCACAGCTCTAGGGTGGGTGCTGCTGAGAGACAGAGAGAGCTGTCAGAGCTTGTACCCATGTCTCTGATAAGCACACAATACCTTCCTCACAGCCCTCTTTCATCAGCAGTTGCCAACAACATGTAGTGCAACCTAGAGGGTTTGACTGAAAAAGAACTTCACGATTGGGCTCTAGTGTTTTTTCTTTTGTTAATATTTATTTTAATGTACTTTTAAAAACTAAGTGAAAAATCCTGCTTTTCATTACAGTAGTTATGCAGAGAGATACAAATTACTAGTATGGCTCAAGGGAAATACAAAATTTGCCATCTTCATTGCCAGTCAATTTAAATCTGAAGTAAAATGCAGCTGTTTGTTATAGTCGCATGATTCTACTGATATTAATATTGAGGTAACATATAGATGCAAGAATTATATATAATTTTTATATTCATGATATAATTACTGCAGAATTTAACACTAAAATGATTGATGTTTCAGACATAATTTAGCTTTCTTCTGCATGTTTTTTAATTTCATGATCAAATACTTACTTTTTCTAGAAGCTCATTGCTTCATTTAGTGCATAACAAAGAGGGAGGTCATTTAATTAAGTGGACTGTTCTGTATAGAATTCCTCATCCTTCAGCATGTTCCCAGAATACACCAAAATGAGCCTTGAATTATAACTTAATTATCTTTTCACAGCTTTTTGATATCCATCAGTGTAGTCCCCAAATGGAATTTCCAGATTTCAACATCCCCAAGTGGAAAAAATGATGCTAATATTGTTCATTATTTTTACAGCTGAAGAGCAGAGATATTAACCTCATGAGTGCTCACTCTTTCTGGGCGGTCATGTACACCTGTTTGTAGTCTACTCTTTTTCAGATAACTCTCAATCTTTTAAAGCATTTTGCTTGTTCTGATCACAGCTCCCAGCTGCAGTGATGAAGGCTCTAGGCTTTAGGGCACAGGCATGAAAACTGCACTGCAGACCTCTTGTGACAGGCTTTCAGTGACTTGCATCAAATCCATGACAACTTGATGGCAGGCATAGGGGAAGAATTCAAATATCTGTGGAAGCATTCATCCACTACAGCTGCCTTCATCTTCTTCATGCCTCTGTTCCTGTGCCCATATGATGTAGCAAGTAACTTCCAGCAGGCCCCTGGACCACAGAGCATGCTTGTTGCATGAGGTCCCCTTGGATATCTCCTCCTGCCTCCATGCCACCATCTGCTCCAGGCATCAGGGACAAGGGAAGCTGACCTCTACAGCAGTTGCAACCTGGCACGTGCTACTTTGCTGCATGAGGACTGTGTGTGCCACTGGTCTGCAGGAGGGAGCTGGAGAGGGGTGGAACATGTAACCTCCTGACTGGGACTTCAGCAGCTCTTTCTACCAAATCCCAACAGGATTATTGTCAAATTAGCTTATTTCAAAAGACTGGGAAAGTGCTTTATGGAGTAGCTCAAACCCATTTCTGACCCCAGTTGTGCTCCACTCCTCTGCACTTTGCTGCTAAGCCTTGTCAGAAATCATGCTGTTGTTGTACTTCCAAAAATATGCATGGGCAGTATATAAAGAAAATATCCGTTCTTTATATACTTGCTATCCTAGCTTTATTTTCAGAAAGATCTAGCTATTCTTACTGCATTTCCCCCTCATCCTTACATACACGTGGAAACACTTTATGAACACTTTAGCTCAAACAGTTCAAGTTTCATAAAAAGCCAAATAACCTTATAGTCTTTAATACCTGTATTGCCTGTCTAAAAAGATTAATGTGACTTTCTCTACCTAAATTAGTCAAATGAAGGTGTCCTTAGACTGTTAAACAAGGGACATGAAACCAGGTAGAAAAATTCTTCGCTTTTAGAAAAGAAAATTATTATTGAAACTTTGATTTTTTATTTTATATTACAAATCATGAAAATAAGTTTATTTTATTTCTGTGCTGTTTTTCTTGTGCATTTGTACATTGATTTTTTTTTATTATTTTTTTTTGTATTTCTGTAAGGCTCGGGCTGGACGTACCACCATTGTGATCGCTCACAGACTGTCTACCATCAGGACTGCTGACACTATTGCTGGTTTTGAGAAAGGCGTCGTGGTTGAACAAGGAACACACAGTGAACTCATGTTGCAGAAAGGAGTCTACTATTCTCTTGTAATGCAGCAGGTAAGGGCAAATTTATTTATTTTCTTTCTCCATTTCACAAAGCTGTCAAATGATGGTAGGTGGAGCCATTTCCTCTCTCTACTTCCTGCACGTTGTCCAGCTGGCAGCTGCTCAGTCACTCCAATCTGGGCACAGACAGAGAATTGCAATTCTTGGGGGTTTTACCAATAAGTGTTTCACACTTACATAACCCAATATGTCAAAAACATAAGTGAGTTGAAGGCACAGACTACATAATTATGTACTTAACCACAGAGGTGTTAGATTCCAGGTGGATTCCATAGACTGTTAAAGGAAAAGAGGAACAAAAAAATCAGAATCGAATAGTCTACTCTTGCAGACTGAAATAATGTATCCTATAGGCAACACACAATTAAAACAGCAGTATTCATGAGCAAAAAAAATTTACTTTTTCTTTTTTTCTGCTCAAAATGCCTTATAATTGCACATCCTGAATTCTCACTAGGGTTGTAGCAATGATGTTCAAGATGATGGCACATCAGAAGATAGTGAAGGCACAGAGGCTGAAGAATATGAGGAAAACATAAATCTTGTGGAAGACCTGACTCTTCAAGATCACTTGGAAGAATCTGTGATCTCTGACAGAGGCAGCATTCGAAGAAGGTCCAGCAGATATAAGAGCACATCTAAGAAGTCCTTTGGAAAAAGGAAGGAAAAAAAGGAACTGGAGGTTGGTATTGGAATTTCAGTTTAGAATTTTAATGATAACATAAACAAAAAACTAAAAAACAACAAAACCAAAAAGCACATAACTTTGACTACTTTTAAATAGCTGGCTGCCATGTAACCTTCACTACCAGACTGAGTATTCATCCTAGGAATCTGGGGACAAGCACTTGTGTCTTACCAAAACTCTTCCTTTGAACACTACTGAGTTAGTGTGGAACTGGAAAAAACTTGTGCTATTGATTTGTCACGCTTCATACAATTAACTGTGTTATTTCACTATTATTGATGTTTCAGTTCTATCTAATTAAAACTAGTTGTGAGATTTCATTTGCAGGATTCTTTGCTTCCTGGTACACACAGTTGCAAATATTGGTGAATAATGCTATCCCTGGGGTGTGCATACCAAAATTAAAGGCACTTTGGAGTATCATACTACATTTATGTCAAACTTTAAAAAATAATCAAAACTCTAATATTTTGAGCATCATTTTAAATAAAAGATCCGTTATTCTCTCTGTCTTAGTGTATGCTCCAGTTCTAGAGGGTTTTTTCCAGATAACCAGTTTAGCTGACAAATGCCATATATAAATAAAAGACATACAGGAGATTCAGGTTTTAGAAACAGAATTTTGTTTTGTCAAAGTTGAGTAAAACTTGCTCATGGCATTGATAAGAGCTGATTTCTAATAGATTCTGGATCCGACTTATGGTAAGCAGCTCAATAAACTTGATTTTGATTTTTTTCTATTTTGTACTACTCGAACTACAGCTTTTTTTTTTTTTTTTCATGAAATGCATTGGAAGAGTTGTTTGCTGTATTTTGGTGGGTTTGGAGTTTTTTTAGTTTTTTGACCTGATTTCAGGACTCTTGAAGTGAAGAAATAAAATCTAAATTCCAAAGTAAAACCATGAATCCTTTTAAACCTATGGAAGATAAGATCTCATCTGTAATATATCATCTGATTATTTAAAATATTTATGGAAGCTTCAGTATGATCTTTATCTATACATATTCCTTCTCACTAAAATATAACTTCCAGCTAATACATATTTCAAGTAGAATGAAGGAGCTGGATCCATTCCTATTATCACATAAAATGTTATGCAACCTCAAAAGATACTTTTTGGCTCTGTATTAATACTGCTTAAGACCTCAGAGGAAGCAGTGGGTGTCTATGCTCAAGACTTCAATATTTATCACATTCAGAAAAAATTAAGAAGTCAAGCATCCAGCCATTGTAATTATTTCAAAAAGATCAACCCACTTTTATAGTTGAGGGTTAACCACCCTCATTCAGCATCTGAAACACGAGATAAAATAACCAGGAAGCAAGAGCAACTTGCTTGTAATCCTGACTAATATTTTGTCTCCTTTCTGATGTTTTCACTTTTTACTTTTCCAGAATTCCCCCTGTGCAGGCATAGGCACTTGAATAAATTTGTAAAGCAGGACAGGACATTTTTTGTACTTTCAAAGCAAATACAGGCTGACTCTTACATATGCCTCTTTCATGCTTTTGGTAATGATGCATAGGCTATAGTTTGCAAAAAAGAAAAATGACCTCTCTACCGAATTGTACCACTGCCAACCCACTAACATTTAGCTGAACTGGAGAGATCTCTTCTGAACAGTGAGACTTCTAGTTCTTTATAATGATTGCAGTGCTAGTTGCCATTCATGATGACCAGTCCTATTTGACTTTCAATTAACTATCCTGGCCCTTCTCCCCTCACGACTTAGCCTTCTGTTAAGTTTTTTGCCTCCAAATTTTTACAGTGCAGTTGACATTCTAGGATATGAAACAGCAAAGCAGCAGATCTCCAGCATGTTTGCTTGGTCTAAGTGCACAAAGAGGGCTTTCAGCTGCTTCCCAAGACAGTTCACTGCTCAAAACCATTAGGTTAGGAAAGCACCCAGTTTCTGGGGAATTTTATGTTCTGCAACTTTCCAAGGAAAACCTGAAGTCTTTTACTGATTCTTTTCTTCTTTTAGGAAGAAAATCTCCCTGATGTGCCTTACTTAAGAATCCTGGCTCTGAACAAACCTGAGTGGCTCTATGTACTGCTGGGAGTGATTGCTGCTGCTATCATAGGTGGGGTCCATCCTGCATTTGCTGTTATATTTGGAAAAATCATTGGGGTAAGATTTTTGGCTGTTGTTTTTTCAGGTTCTTTGGGGGAGTTTTAGGGTGTTTCAGGTTTGGGGTTTGTTTGTTTTTCTTTGGTTTTTGGTTTTTTTGGCAAATGGATGTTGCAATCCTGAGCTTCCCTCATGCTCAACCACTCAGCCAGTTCTTCCTCTGTAAGTCTCTGGATGGGCTTAACTTGTATAAATGAATCCATTGCAAAATGTTAAAGGGTTCCTCTAGAGGCACAGCGTGGTGGAACTGCATCTGACTAGCACAGGAGAGGAGGAACATTGATGGAGCTGAGGTAACAAATTAGTGTGATGTAGGTTAAATGGAAATCTGGACTCTGTCCTGGTCCTTAAACAGAAAGTTGACTGCAAACTGATTTTGAGAGCCAGAATAGTTTCTGAGAGAAATAAAAGTAGACAAGCTTCTTGAGATGAAGGCTGGTTTATGTAACTGACACTCGTCTATGTACTCATTTTTGTGGTTTGTTTTTATTTTTCTTGCATAGGCTTTTCAAGAAAGAGATCCAGTAAAGAGGAGTAAAAATACTTTGGTCCTTTCTTTGATGTTTCTTTTACTTGGAGTGATTATCTTAGCAGCATATATAATCCAAGTAAGTGTCACTACACCGAAATGTTAAAAGTTCTTAATTCCCCATGAGGCTGCAGATATAACTCATGTCAATGCAGTCTGAGAAGCAAAAAGGCAATCAGAGCTTAAAAAATATACAGAAGTGCCAGTTCTCTCTGAGATATGTGGTGTTTATGGTTATGTTTACTTAAAGATATACATCTGTATTTGCTGTTGGTTTAAATAAGCCACTGAAGGCAATGTGAATTCAGCATGATTGAAATCAAAGTTGAGGATCTGCCCTTAAAAGTCAAAGTTAATACTGACGTTTCTCACTGCCAGTCTATAGGTTCTTGCCAAAGTAAGTATAAAATAGACTCTTTCCATACCAGGCAGTGCTTTCCATACCATCAAGTAAACTCCATTTGCTGTCCTCTTACGACTCCTTTACAGATTTCAGGAAATACTTTGTACCCATTGATGTCCATATCATAAAATCCATGGTATGACTTCTGTGAGAGAATGTCTCTGGTTGCAGTCAAGAGTAGGGAGGTCAATGACTGGATTAGGTTGATTTATCTTGTAGTGCTGGTGGGGCATAGGAATAAGGTATTACAATGAAGCTCCTGCCTTCCTTGACATGTTACTCTCTTTCTGTGGGAAAACAGAGTTTTATGTTCCAGGAATGCGAAGGATACTTTTCCTAGGACAAATGTATATTCACAGAAGGTTGTAGGAGGCTTTTTGGTGTAATTGCTTTTGTTGTGCAGATTTATTAACAGAGTTACTGCACCAGATGAAAAAATATTACTCTTTGCTCCCCCAGGGATTCATGTTTGGGAAGTCTGGAGAAATGCTAACAATGAGACTGCGCTCTTTATCCTTCAAAGCATTACTTCAGCAGGTATGAATTATGCAGCTAGGGTATAAAGAGAACTAGGTGTCCTTTGAAGACTGTTATAAGGTCCACGTGTAGTCTGGAGAAAAGAAAACAAAAGCATGTCTCTTCTACCACTAGCTTGGGAAAAAGTACGACTCTCCTGGAAATGTCCTAATCCATGTGCAATTCGGCTCAATGCTGCTACTGCAAGTAGTTTAATTTTGAAGGAGTGTCATTGCAAACATGCATATTTCTGGCATGCTAATATGCACACAGTATGCAGCTGTCTGTGTGTGCAAGGATGACCAAAAAAGTTTAACTTCCCTTTGCTTGGGTGGTCGTGATACAAGTATATAATATATAGATGTAAGTCTAATCCATTTAATTATTTATATTTAGATCTACATAATGCAATCTATAGCAAATAAAAAATCTGTTAATTTCTACTGGAAAAAAAATCAAATTTCCCTATTACCCATGAGAAGAATGAAGTTATTTATGTTAAACCCTTCCTGTTAAATTGTGCAGTTTTGCTATTTGAGAATCACAGAATTCTCATTCTGTAATAATCATGTGAATATGTAACCTGGCACTCCACACACCTACTGGGGACAAGAACCTGTGTGTTCGTAGAAAAATCTGAAAGGGACTAGAAGACAATAAATTGGGGAGGAAAAAACCACCTGCTGTAGCCTTTGGAGGTAAAAGGGTCTCATTTTCTTTCAGTATGTACAAATCCTTTTGGGTCCCTTCCAACTCAGGATATTCTATGATTCTATAGTTGATGGAATAGATAATTCATAAGAAGAGAATAGTTAACGTCTTCAGGCCCAAGGAATGTCTGAGTAAAAGGGATTTATAATAAAAGTTTCTAAATGGGCACACTGGAAAAAAACATCACAACCAATAACACTTCGATTGTGAACAATTAGATGTTCTCAAAAGAATAATACTTTCTAAGCTTTTTCTTTTAGTTCACTTGGAAATGCTGACTACAGAGAAAGAATATTCAGTTAGTCATCATGACTTGTACTTTCATGTAATTTTTGAAACAAAACTAAGTGTCTTTTCTTACAGGATATTGGATGGTATGATGATCAGAAAAATGCTGTTGGTGTTCTGCTAACTCGTCTTGCTACAGATGCTTCCCAAGTCAAAGGGGTATGTTGATTCTTTTTTAAGGTATTTTTTTCCTTAGAAATATTAATTGTGATTGGCAAGGGACACAGGATTATTTCAGAACACAAGGTAGTAAATCTACCCTATAGACTGGCAGATGGATTTACACTGTGTGCTGCAAACATATTGGAAGGGATTTCCCAGCTGATCATTTATAAGAACTATCAAAAATCCAGTAGATGTTCATGTACCTTTCATGTCCCCCCCGCAAGCCTTTAAGCTAAGTATGTAATAACTGTAGACCATTTCACCATGCAAAATGAAATCTGCATATGTGCTTGGGCCACAGTCATTGGACCCCAGGTTTTTACACTTTATGATGGGTGTCACCTGAGTGCCATAAAGAGGTTTGCACCTGCAGACGATGCAAACCCTTACTGACCTCAATGAAGAGAATTCTTCTTCCCATCCCCACAAAATGTGCTTCACAAAAAACAGACCAAACAGTAAGAAATACCCTGGCATGAACAAAGAACACCAGGGAAGGGCGATGGTCAAGGAAGCGAATGACTAAAGGCACTGATATGGGAGAGCTGGACACTGGTAGGAGAATATGGCAAATTCTGTACAATTCCTCCAACTGCTCACCTCATCAGCAGAGCCTGACAATCTGCCAAACATCTCTGTGTATTCCCTTCTCTTTTGGGGGTGGGGACAGGATAGTGGAAATCACTGCAGGACTTGAGGGGTAAAGTTTACTAGTTTATTTTAAGATGTCTTTTTTTATTTTTTTTCCCTTAAAATTTGTACCTTAAAAAAATCCTTTAATCCCTACATTTTTCAGTCTCCAGAGACTTTTGTTTCTCTCTTGTCATCCTTCATTATGGGCTTGCAGTGAGAAAAGAGTCTTTGACAAAATTTAGTAATTTTCATCTTTTAAAAGTTTGGTTTTTTCAGTGGCACTGAACTATATCACCCTGTCAGGGCAGTTGAAAGGAGGGGTGCACATGGTCCCCAACTACAGAAAGCACCAAAGGGCATGTACAGCTGTTGTTTTCTCTGGAGTGCTACAGAGTGTCAGTAAGTCAGTACCATGCCTCATGCTGCACTGGCTGAAGTTTCCAAATCCATCTTTATGTGCAACTCCTAGAACATATGGCAACAATTCACCCTGGCATTAGTTTAGTTATTACTATTTTAAATTTTATTGAACAAGAAAAACCTTTTCAGGGCAGGAAAGTCTTTGGCAAAAGCAAGGATTCCTTTTTCTTCCCACCCAAGGATTTTTGTTTTTTTTCCGTCATGCCAAATTTTGGAAGATGAACTATTTCTATAGGGCTGTTTGCAGAACTTTTTTCTGCAAATCAGAGCCCACCCAGATGCTGGATGCTAATCATCTCTCATCTTAAAAAGTTTTTGATGAAAGGTTACATGGGCTGGGAGGAGATGGGAGTTCTTCAGTAGTAGTTAATCTTTCCTACTCATTATCCCACAGAGATAAAGCATTTCTGCAGTGGCCAAATTCAGATTTATTTCTTTTTCTCTGAGAACCCAACCTAAAGTGCAGCATCCTCAGAACATGAGGATGAGTATTTTCCACCACTATTAGTGTGGTGGGTCAATGGATGGCTGTTGTTAGAATCAAACCCCTGTTGCCTAATGCTGGAGACCCAGCCACCAACTTGCCTTACTGTGACAGTGGTCACAGTGTCCCGTGCCTTGCGTAGTACATGAAGTCCCAGATACATAATTCATTAAACTACTGTCATGACCAACTCTCTAAACTACTTTAACATCCCTTGAAGGCCTGAATGCTGGCAGGTATGAAGATTGTCTAGGAATGCTTACATAAGTAGGTGCATAATGTCCATGCACGCTACCACACAGTTTCGTTTTCCAGTGGAACCTTTGGCCTTTGCTATAAACCAATTTG
The DNA here is from genome assembly GCF_001715985.3 of Manacus vitellinus. NCBI lineage: Eukaryota > Metazoa > Chordata > Aves > Passeriformes > Pipridae > Manacus > Manacus vitellinus. Next base: position 24,630,350 of record NW_021940535.1, on the reverse strand, counting down.
AAGTGGTGATATAAGTAACAAAAGGAAAAATCTAATGACAAATATTTGGGGGGTTTCTGGGGTTTTCTTAGGCAACCGGAAGCCGACTTGCACTGATGACTATGGCTGTTTTTACCCTTGTGACTGCCATCACTATTGCATTTGTTTATGGCTGGCAGCTAACTTTGCTTATCCTGGCCTGCATTCCTTACATTATTGTTACAAATGCTGTGAGTGCTAAGTCCATGTCTGGTCATGCCGCAAAAGATCAAAAAGCTTTGGAAGAGGCCGGAAGAGTAAGTTCTTCAATTTTAACTACAGGGTTATGGTGTGAGATCACTTTTAAGGACAATATTGTAGTTATATTATAGCTGACTCAATTGTCCAAGATAAATGAAGGGGAAAGAGGGGACAGGGCAGGGTGGGGGTCGAGGGGAATGCTTATACATCCTCAAGAAAAGCAAAACATAGATAACACTAACCATCTGTAAATTAGGCAATAGAAATGCATTTTAAAGCCTCTACAGTGGATTTCTGGGTAGTGACAGCTGTAGCAGTAGAATCCCCAGCACTGGTGTACCTCGTGCCTGGGGTGAGCAGTGTAGCTCTGCACTGCTCTGCTGCAACCAGAAGCATTGCAAATTTGGTACCTTTTTATTCTATCATAGAGGCAAACCATTAATGCACTCAAGAGTTTCAGAGTACTGTCTTCATTCACCTGATAGAGCTTTTCCAGAAGACAGAAGTAGTCCATACAAAAGAGTAACCTGTAACCAGATGACTGATGTTGGTTCTTATTTTATTAAATTGGGTTTGATTCATCAGGGCTACAACCCATGAGTTAGAGCAGATGCTGCTGAATGCTTCCTGCATGCTGGTCCAAGGTTCTGAACTCAAATATATTGTTGGCTTCAACCCCCACCATGTCTCACAGCTCTGGAGGGAATAATTTCATTGCTTGGGGCTTTCCTTCACCTGGAAGTAGACATCAGCCTCCTCCCTTAAGCAAGCACATTCTGATCTAAAATAATAAATGCTAGAGAAGATATGAAGTGTTTAGGAGATATGTTGTAAATTGCAGTTGTAAGGGATTACGTCATATTTGTTTTATCTCCCCATTTAGATTTCAACAGAATCGGTTGAAAACATAAGAACTGTAGCTTCACTGACCAGGGAAGAAGCATTTTATGAAAAATATGTTACTAGTTTGAATGGTCCATATAGGTGAGACTCTTTTTTGTTTAATGATTCTTTCTTAATACATTTTACACTGAATATATGTTACAGAATATTGTGTTTGCATGTGTATGCCTACAATATAGGACATGTGGTCACTCCATTTCAGTATATTGAAATGGATACATTGATACTACTTAAGTCAGGAACTGACATTTCCACCACACACTTTATAATACATATCAGTTTTATTCCCCTCATATGACTTTGAAACCTTGAAATGAACTTCATATGTTTCCCTAGTTCGACCTGCTACATCCCACTGACTTGTCTTCACTGAAATGAATTGAATCACCAGGGATGTAAGATTTTTCTAGCTCCATTTTACTTAAACAAAATAGCCCAAAATCCACTTGTTTCTTTACTCCTCCAAATAACTAATGTAAAGAAAGGTATTGAAAAAATGTATTTCAATCTGTTCTGAGCCAAAATGGTGTTAAAATTCAATGTCTGGTGAACTGGTAATAGCCCAGATTTGGCTAGGATGGTAGGCTGAACTGTCACAGGTCTCTGATTTACAGCTCAGACTAGAAAGATTTCCTCTTCCTCAGAGAGCATCCTAAACAATGAGGACAGAGAGTGCTCCAGACTCTGATTCAGTGCGTGTTCAACTAGTTACACAAAATGAATCTTCTCCAGAGGGATGGATTGAAAAATAGTGGCTTAGTCTGAATCCCTGTGGGGACACCCAGCAATATGGCCCCTCTCTGAATCAGGATGAGAGGTCTTTCTGCTCAGATGGGATGACCTGGCAGAAGTCTGCAGGTGGCTCTTAGGCTGAGCTGGAGCCTGCTTGTTTCCTTAATAAAATGGGTCATATGGGGTAGTTATTAATTTATTTTATTTTAACTGTTTTAGCGACCTGCCCTGCTATAAAAACAAAGGGAGGGGATTCAGATTAACAAAGCTGAGGATCAAGGATCTCATTGCTTTGCGTCATGAAGGGCAGTTCTATGTCACATATGTGTGAACACGCATATGTGTTCTGGGCTGATTTGTTGTGTTTTCAGGGGGTGAGCTGTATAGCTTGAAAACTTTAATCTAGAAGTCTGGGTATCCCCCAGTGTCTGCTGTTTCTCTTTTATGAGTTATTTATGGAAACTGTCTTTCTTTATCAGAGATTCTCTGAAAAAAGCCCCTTTCTATGGATTTAACTATGGAGTAGCTCAAAGCGCAGAGTACTTTATTAATGCTGCAGTCTTCAGATTTGGAGCATGGCTCATTGCTAATTGTCTGACCAACTTTGAAAATGTATTTATGTGAGTATACTTTATGAAATGTAAAAAACCCAAAATCAGTACATGGGATAGTGATTTCAATGCATGCAAATTATTTTATCAAATCACAGAGGTAAGAGGGCATAGAGATTCAGAAATTCAGTCTGGTTGAGAGTGTTCTTTGTGCATAAAGGCTGTTTTGGGGAAAGGTGAATATTTGGGCAGTGAAACAGTAAGAGTGAGCAGCAAGCTCAGCATACCTACTCTGGTGAAGCCTTTGGCCTTTGATGTTCCTTTGAGGCAGAGGGCATTACATAGAGAAGTGACATGATACCACTGTTCATCTATAAAGTAGCTGTGGGAACAAATAGAACTACCTAATACTGGATGACATTCTGGGGGGTGAGGAACTCCAGAAATGTCATAACCTAAAGATGCTAAAAACTTTATCCTGAACATTTGTTTTACACATGAGGAAGTGAATACATTGTTCTCCCTGAAATTAATTGCACTTTTTCTTTTGCCTTTTAGAGTCTTTTCTTCTGTCCTGTTTGCAGCTATGAATGTTGGTCAGTCTGCTTCTCTGGCACCAGACTATGGCAAAGCTAAAATGTCAGCCAACAAAATCTTTCAACTTTTGGACAGAAAACCTGTAATTGACAGTTACAGTGAAGAAGGTGAAAAATTGGTAAGCATTGGGGGTATTTTGGCTTGGGGCTTTGGGGGATTTGGGGATTTTTTTTGATTTGGTGGGGGAGGTGTTTTGGGGGAGTCTTTTTTTCAGAAAAGATGTTGTAACAAACTAAATTAATGTTTTATTTTCTACAACTGTATTCATAGCTTCATAGTTTTTAGGGTGTCACAAAGGGTGACAAAGTTAGGGTGACCTAATAGTGACCTTCTAGTACCTGAAAGGAGCCTACAAGAAAGATGGGAAGAGATTTTTTACAAGAGTGAAAGGACAAGGGATAATGGCTTCAAACTGAGAGAGAGGAGGTTTAAATTAGATATTAGGAAAAAATTCTTACTGTGAGGGTGGTGAGGCACTGGAACAGGTTGCCCAGAGAAGTTGTAGATGCCCTATCCCTGGAGATGTTCAAGGCCAGGCTGAGTAAACTGTTCTTGTGAAAGGTGTCCATGTCCATGGCAGGGGGATTGGAAGTAGGTGATTTTTAAGGTCCCTTCCAACCCAGTCTGTTCTGTGATTCTATGAAAAGACAGATGTTATATAAGATAGTGGTACTTACTCATTATTTCTGAGTTTCAGTAAAAAAGTGTGTAGCCTATAAGGTAGTTTTTCTCTAAATAAGCAAAAAAATACTTTTCATTCTACCGACTGACATCTTAAATGGTTTCAGGAAAACACTGATAAATGTCAATTCCAATAAAAGTTGTGTTGTCTTTGTAAGAGTTTAAAGGAGAAATAAAATACAAATGCATTATTCTACTTTGTAAATGAGAGACTAGTTCCTTTAGAGACAGAACAGTTTTGCCAGAATCCACCCTATTCAAATGGTGAAAACTCTTACAAGTAAAAATGTGCTCTTGTGAAGTCAAAGTGAACTTAATGAATAATTTGTTTTGCTATAAAGTTGGGTAGGGAATGACACAACAAAGAAAAACCAACAATAATGACAAGTAAAAAAACCAAAGCATACTCAAAAAATCCCCAAAAAGCCTCACCTTCAAACCAAAATTGTCATTAGGGAGGCTGACCTCAGCACTTGTTAAATTTCTGCATGAAATGCTTTCAATTTACATGTTCTGGAAGATTTATATTTGCACATCCAGGTTCATCTAAGTTTAAAATTAACTTCCCAGGTAGGTTTTAGATGGTAGCCTCTACTTAGGAAGCCATAATCCAGTTTCTATAACTTTAAGCTTATATACAGGATTTTCAGCCTTTAAAATTCTCAGCACATTCACATACCTTCTTGAAACAAGGTTCTCTGGCACAAACATTGAAAGACTTGGCAGAAGGTCTCCAATAAAATGAAGCTTAAGTGAAAGCATTTCTAGTATAGACCAGACTCAAATAGCAGTGATGCCTGTGATGTCAGCAAAGCAAAGCTTTGAGCCTGTTAAATTAGGTCATCACTTGCTGTGAGAGCATTGTACCAGTGATGCTGCAAGTATGTACATAGGACTGGCTCATACCTCAAAGAACAGGAGAAGCAATAGCCTTAGCATGTGCCCCCTTTCTTTCACTTGTCCTTAAATATCAGCCTGAGATAGTTAACAACTATCACATCTTTTTAAAGCACAACTTGTCCTCCATGCCCATGAATTACCTACCAAAGAATTTAGCTCTGCTGTCTTAATCTCTGATTTTGACCTTGTGTTACATTCACTCAAATTGTGCTACCTCTGCAGTGTGATATCAGAAAAGCAAATGATATAGTTTATATAACAAATCGAAGAGCCTCAACTAAATGTGTTAGAAATTAAAAATACAAATGTTGTTTATTTGTCTATCGATATTCTTTTCAAAGGTGAAGTGAAAAATAGGTACAAGACATGCAGAAAACTTTCTTCATAAGGATCTAGTGACTTACATCTGCAGATCATCGTATAACTAGTACTATGTTCAGTTCAATATGCAATTTTAAAAGAACTTCAAAAGCTCTTTTGAAAAAACCCTCCCAAACTTTCTCAGTTCTCTCACTTTAATAATCAAGTCTTACCAAGTGTTATAGTTAAAGCTAGTAAACACTAATATGAGCATGTGAACTCTCTCCTGCTTTTCAGAGCCATTTTGAAGGCAACATTGAATTCAGAAACATCCATTTTGTATATCCAACAAGGCCAGAAGTTCAAGTTTTGCAAGGACTCAGTGTGAAGGTTAACAAAGGACAGACTCTCGCATTAGTAGGAAGCAGCGGCTGTGGAAAAAGCACATCCATTCAGCTCTTGGAGAGATTTTATGACCCTGTGGAAGGACAAGTGGTAAAAATAGACTTGTGTGGCTATTAATAACAATTAAATCTACAGGACTCTTTATCTTCCAAGGTTTCATAGGCATTCAACAATCCTGGCAGTATCTCTGTTAGGATGCCTTTTTTAGAGGTGTACATTACTGAGTCTGTGGCTCCAGTGCAGCTGTAGACAAACCCAGAACCCCTGTCATTGCCCACCTTGTGCATTTGCCCACATGTAGCAGCTCCAGCACCCATGTTGGCACAGTGTGCAGGCTCAGGGCACAGATCTCATCAGGGAAAGCAATGACCATGACCATGTGAGACTGCATTACCTCCCCAAAGCTGCTCACACCCTGGTCACACAGAGGCATAACATTTATGTCTCTTGCTTGTCAGTGTGTGAATTTTCTTGCTGATATGAATTCACAAATTAGGGGCATAGATACATGCTTCAGATAACACAAATGTAATCTCATGTAGATGTTACTATGTCACCATCAGAAAGTGACAATGGGCATTTTGATGCAATCCCTGTTAATGGGCATAGAAAGTCTAAAGAAGCCTCCTTGGAGGTTGTAAGATTAAGGTAAAGGCCTTCAGCTGAGAATATTATTGTTGTGTTCAGCTTCTTAAGGGGCAGGCTTTCCTGTGAGCTTCCTGGTGGTCAGTAGGGCTGGAAGGACTGCAATAACAGCCTGTGATCTGCATGTTGTTTCCGTCTGCTGGGAAATGGAAGAAAAACCACACAAAATTAAAAACTAATGAAAGGAAATATTTCATCTATTCTGCTGGTTCTTTTCCTCTTTGCATGCAAAAAACTGACTTGATTTTATCTGGGAATCTAACATGTAATGGGCTTCCTCTTACCATTCATGTTTCCTGTTTACAGTGTGTATCTGTGGATGAGCTCTGTAGCCAGCTTGGCATCATGTTTCTGTTGCTTTTTCTAGCTAGCAGATGGATTTGATACCAGATCACTGCATTTACAATGGCTGAGGTCCAGACTGGGTCTGGTGTCACAGGAGCCCGTTTTGTTTGACTGCAGCATTGCCGAAAACATTAGTTATGGAGACAACAGTAGGGTGGTTAGTCAGGAGGAAATTGAAGAAGCAGCTAAGGCAGCAAATATTCATGCCTTCATTGAAAAACTGCCAGAGGTAAGAGACAGTGATTTTTTTCTTCACAGTGTGATAACCAGATTTTTGGAATGATATGGAGAAATATATGTAGTGCTCACTTACATAGATAAATTAACAATGCACACTTTTGTTTCCCTTAATAAGAAAAAGTATAGAATTTATGTTTTAAAATGTCAGTGTCTTTCAAGCTTAAAACCCTTTTTAGTTTGTTCAAAAAAAAAAAAAAGAAAAAGCCTATATTTCCAGAATGTAGTGGTAGACAAAGCAGAATATTTGAGGGGGACACCATAATTTTTTTTATATATTTTTCCTTTGACAGCAGAAACTTGTCAAGTTACTCTGAGAAAAACATCTTATTTTTCTAAAATAATTTAGTAAAATGAAGTGGTCTATTTCTAATTGAAGGGACATGCACAGGAGCATTTCTTGATAAATTCAAAGAGGCAATAAATCAGAAGTGAATGACATGACATTTGACCTTCATGCCTGCCAAGAATTTGGCTCTAACAAGGAAAAATGCTTTGATAGTTTGTTTTCACTGTAGCTCTGTGTATCTGAAAATTATGTAATCATGCTGAAAAATATTTTGTTTTCATTGTGACTAATGATGTTTAGGATTCTTTATTCACAAGCAATGCAAGATCAAGTTCTTCATGTATATAGTAAGCATTAAATCTCCAGTTACTCTTATTATAATATGCTCTGTGGACACCTCAGTACTGTATCACTGCTAGTACCATTCAAGATATATGCCAGCTTTTGGAGGAATAAATTTTCAGACTGTGTATAAATGTGTGGCTGTATATATAACTGCTCATACTAGAGATGTTTATAAAGTCCTAGCTTTACTAAAACCACTTGCACTAACCCTTTCTTTCAAGATGGAAATAACTAATAACTTATAGCCAAGCATAAAATTTTACTTTTCTAATCTTCCTTCTGTAAGAGTATTCACAGGTGATCTTTTCTATTTTTCAACATACAGAAATATAATACCCGGGTGGGTGATAAAGGAACACAGCTTTCTGGAGGTCAGAAACAAAGAATAGCAATTGCTCGTGCTCTGGTTCGTAATCCTGCTGTTCTGCTTCTGGATGAAGCTACCTCTGCTCTTGACACAGAAAGTGAAAAGGTGAGTAATGATTATTTTGTAAAATGTTTGTCTGTGCACATGGCTAGCTGATTTCTGTAGAATGAAATTAATGCAAACATGTTACAAATGCTCAACTGTGAAATAACAGGGTAGATGTGTCATGGTAGCTTTTCCACCTGAAAGTTGTGAACTACACTAGGAAGTTGTGCACATCTACTAAATAAAGTAGAAAAAACACCATGTGGAGCTGATTCTCCTCAGTTGTCTTCCTATTAGCTGTATTTGATGGTAAATATTGAATTTGTGTTCCAGGTGATGCTAGATGACCGAGAACCCACTTCTCTGTGTCTCATGCTTGTTTGATCAGGCTCACTGGCCCTAGTGAGAAACCCTGTTGAGTTAGGGTCTCCTGTATGCGCTGACTTGTGTATCTGTGGGAGATACATTCAAGTGATAACACAGAGTGAGAATCAAATGTAGTTCCCATGACAAGTTAAGACTTTCCAGATGCTAACAGCATTCTCATGATATCTGTATGCAGATTGTCCAGAAAGCTCTGGATAATGCCCGCCAAGGTCGAACCTGCATCGTCATTGCTCATCGCCTGTCAACTGTGCAGACAGCAGACATCATCGTGGTGATCCAGAACGGCAGGGTGGTTGAGCAGGGTACCCACAGCCAGTTACTAGCAAAGGAAGGACACTACTATGCCCTTGTAAATGCACAAGTCTCTAATTAGTGCTACTTACAGAGGGTTTAAATTTATTTTTTTTTATGGGAAGACATGTAAAGCTGTGCAGAGGATTAACATTGGCTGTGCCTGTGCTGATGGAGCAGGGACTGTGTGTTGCAGCCTGGCTGTTGCATCCAGTATAGACCTTGATCAATGCACCCAGGGGGATGAGCAGTGCATGCTCACAGAAGGTTCACAGGGCAATCCTAGGGACTGAATGTGCTGAGCAGCTTGGGGTGTCATGAGATTTGGAAGGAGCCAGATCTGAATTAGTCTCACCCGCACCACAGCTGAGGTGGGCACCCTGCTCTCACTGTCCCCCCAAACCCTGGCCCATGCCAGCTGCCATGGACCAAGGCGATATCAGTGTGATAGTGATTAAACAGCAAGCTGATGCTTGTGCTTGCCCTTTTCTTCACCAGCCAGATACGGTTATGAAGTCATCTGAAGTTAAAGGTGACTGTCAATTCTTACTGACAACTGAGATTCCAAATAAAAGCATTTGTATTAAATTTAAAGAGAGGGGGGTGGATATGTGGGTTTGTGGGTTTTTTCCTTGCTTTAGGCCACATTTCTGGTATTACTGTACTTCACACATTTCTCGGAGATTCAGTATTGTATTTCAGACAATAATTGTAATAGTTACAAGCTTTCCATATCAAGATAAACTGATATAAAAGATACCATTGTTTTGCTGAGTATTTTTCAAATGCTTACTCAACAAAGTTTAACTGACTCAACAAATAACTTTTCTTAAAAAAAAAAAGTGGTTTTCAATCTGCGATCTTTTATTTTGAATAGACATGGTACTTAGGGACATGATTTAGGGGTTTTTACAGTGTCAGGTTAAGAGTTGGACTTGACAATGTAAAGGGTCTCTGACAATCTAAATGATTCTCTGAATAATTTTAAAGATTGTTTGAGGTGTTGGCAAAACCAGTTTACCCATGTGCTTTAATAATTGGTTATTCCTCAGGGTGCTGCAATACGTCCTTTAACAGTTGAAGAATATATACTGTGTAGTCAGAGTGACTCAGCAGCTGGGATTTTTTGGCTGGTTAAACCCAATTGCAGCATTTTAATTTTCCAAGGCTTTGCACATGGCTTTGGGTTAGGATTTATGGCCTGGAGCAACCTGCAGTACTTTATAATTTCCAGATTGCAGCAAACAAAACTTACAGTAATTGCTATCTCCTTTCTTCATTTCTATTATTTTCCAGCATCAGGGTCTGTGAGGGGAATAAAACACTCAAAAGAAAAACAAATTCTGATCTCAGGTTTGCCAAAATAAATATAGTTGCTCTCCCTCACAGTTTTTCTCAGGGACTGTTTCAAGAGGAGTTTTCATTCATTCAGACACCCCTCTCATGTGATTTCTTCAATTTCTTGTGATAGGCAGATACTACAGAACTGCTGCCCTTATAACATTCCCAATTATCTAACGTGGGCTCCAATTAAATCCCTTTTCCCTGTTTTGTTTCTGCACTGGAGTTGAAATTACAAGCAGTAGATTTTGATTCTCAGTTTTGAAAATAAAAAAGGGAAGTAACTTCAACATACACTGTATCCACTGCTTTCCTTAGCAGTGGGTGATTTTTGCCCATTCCCTCTCTCAGGCCACCTGCTGCAGCAGTGCCAAGTGGACAGGCGTCTGTGGTGGTCCTGCACCAGGGAGATGGTTCCCTTTCATGGTACCAAAATTGCTCCCTGCTCGTGGTGACCTCCAGGCAGAATAAGAACTGTCAAACCAGTTTACAGCTCTTAGGCACCTTGAGGATCTGTGGACTGTTCTAGGATCCCTAAGGATCAGGCTGGATGTTACTCATGGAGGTTGAGGCCCAGTAAGATCCTCAGAGTGGGGAGCTGTTTCCATTGTGTATTACTGGGAAGCGCCAAAAGAATGGAAAGTGGTAATGAGAAAGAGAATTGGGCGAAAATCACCCAGGAACGCACTTGTCATGCGATGGTCATGTGTTGTCCACGTGCTGGGCCCACCTGTGGCAGCACGGCCAAGGAGATGGGCATCTGCCCTGGCCCCACACCAGGGAGAGAGTTCTCTCTCATGGTGCCAAAGATATTACCTGTTCATGGTGACCCTGAGGCAGAATGAGAACTTTTGGAGAAATAAAGTAATTTTGTACTTTTTTGGGTAGATGTATATATGAATAACAAATCTTTGTAATATTGAAATTCATTATGATCTGTCACAGTAACGAGTAAGATGAAGTAAAAAAGAAATAAATTTAAATATATAAATAGAGGAGATAAAAGTCACTAGGCTCTGTAACATAATGAGTCCTCTAATGTCAGGAGCTAGTTAATAGAGCATCTCTGTGGAAAATACTGTGTTCACATCCATGCAGATAATGGAGACAAATCCAGAACATGCTTCCTTCCCCCCTGGTTGGAATTATTTACTAGCTCTGGGGCAAGAGGAGTGAGGAAATATGCACTATTTGACCTGGACTGCTGGAAGAGCTGCAGTATGGTCAGCCTAGAAAAATAAGTTCTGTGAACTGTGTTTCCCCCTGTTTGCCATTTCAGAGGTCAGCATTACCTACCATGGGAAAAAAAAGTGACTACACTTGCATCCCTTTTGGCATGTTCATCTCACTTGCTTACACAGAGCATTCTCATGCTGCAGTAGCAGGACAGCCTCAGTGTCTGGACAGCTCTGTTATGTTAAAGGTCGTTCCTCATGGAAGGGCAGGTATGGGTTTTGGCTGGAGCCAGAAGGAGCATGATGGAAGGAGCGTGTGTGCACTGCTGTGGGCTGCAGCAGTCGTCTGGGGAGAGAGCTGTGCTGCAGAAATGTCCTGTGCTCAGATGTGATTAAGAAGCGGAAATAGAAAACACAACTGAAGTAAATGGTGTTGATTTACCAAAGTTCACAAGTGAGGTGTTATGTAACATACAAACATATTTTACTGATTTATCTCAATGCAAACAATACTAAAAGCCATTCATATCACAGTCCTGTTTAAAAGATCAGCTGCCAACCTGAGAAAAAATACCAGACAGAAACAAGTCCTGCCCAACACAACAGTGTGAGCAAGGAAACAGCAAAATCCCCAATACCTGCCCTGACAGAAAAGCTTATGAGGACACATTTTAAAAGCAGAGGATTTGTTGGCCCCACCAAGTAAACACTCCGTTGTTTTCTTCCAAATGCCTCACGAATGCCTTTTCTGAAGTCTTCACTCTCTTTTCTGGGATGTCATATTTTAATAATTCCATAGGAGGCTTAGATCAGTGCTGAAATTAAGCAAATGTCTAAGCTAAGTGCTTCTTGTCTGATCACGAACGAGGTTTTTGGTGTTCCTTGGCAAGAACAGGCTAATGTATTCTCTTCACCCCTGTCCTTGGGTAGGCATTTTAGAGGTGAGGTCCACAGCAACACCAGCAGTGACCCACATATTGTGGGCACATTTGGAGAATTCCAGCCCTGGTTTGTGCAGGATTAGGGGAGGCTTTTAACTCTGACACCTGAGGTATATGGCAGCACAGAACAAATATTTTGGCAAAAGCATGTGATTATAAACATGTCCTGGTTCCAGCCAGGACAGGGGGAATTTTTGCAGTAGCCAGGAAGGGGCATGGCCAGAATCCAGAGGTTATTCTGCACCACTTCATGTCATTGATGGGGGTGGGAGAGGGGAGTCCCCTGAAGAGAAGGGGTTCCTACCAGTCAAGTAAACATTAAAGAGGGAATGCACCACCACATCCTGGTTCCGAGCCAGAGGGAGCGGTTGGATGGCACCAATTCAGAACCAGAGGGAGTGGTCATGGTGGTGTGACTGCAGGCATGTCAGGTCGGGCTCTTCAGTGAGCAACATACGCATCCTAATAAAGAGGGTATTTAATAATGCTGTCTCTATGGCAAGTAGGAAAACTTTCATTAAAATTGCAGTTCACAATCCTTGTACTTTTCGTAATTATCTTCTTCTTTTGAAAAGAGGGGAGAAAAGAACAATTGGAGTTTTTTAGGGTCAGCTGAAATGCCAGTACATCAATGTGTACCTGGATTAGATTTACGAGTTTCATTAAAATTTAAAGAGTTTGCAAAATTCCACTTAACAATCTATGGCAGACAATACCTACTCAGTCCTCTTTTGGCTACCATCACTGCACATTGTACTGCTGAATTTTCACTTATGAGTTTGCAAGTGGCAATTTTAATGGTTGGTAATTTCACCTAATTCGTAAGGGAAATGTTAAGAAAATATGTGGGATTGTTCAGGTCTGCTCACCTGACATTGCTGGAGGGTTGGAAGTGAAACTGTTCTGCTGGACTGTGGCTGTTCTAGGAAAATGGCTGCACTGTAACACCGATTAAAAAGTCTAGCCAGGTCTTGTTCTGCTAGATCCTACCATATGAATATCAGTAGGACAGATGATAATCACTAGCTGGAGTGGAGTTTGAATTTCAAAGGTTAAATATATTCTCTGGATGAGGCTTATGTCTCCCTTTCCGTGAAGAAGCATTTTGTCATAGCAATGCTCCAGCTCTGCCTGCATTTAGGGCTCACCTGCTGCCTGCTACCATGAGCATTCTGCCCAGGGAACTTGTCTTTTCTAAGGAGAAACAAACAGCCTACCTAAAGGCGACCTGCAAGACAGCAGAGAGGGACTTTTTACAAGGACTGCAGTGATAGGACAAAGGTTGATGACTTTGAGCTGAAAGAGAATAGATTCAGATGAGATACTAGGGAGAAAATTACTGTGAGGGTGGTGAGCCACTGGCATGGATTGCCCAGAGAAGTTGTGGATGCCCCATCCCTGGAAGTATTCAAGGCCAGGTTGGATGGGGCTTTGGGCAGCCTGGTCTGTGGAAGGTGTCTCTGCCCATGGTAGGGAGATTGAGACTAGGTGATCTTTCAGGTCCCTTCCAACCCTAACTATTCTGTGATTCCATGAAGAGCAGAAGAGTTCATACAATTTACCTGGAGATGTGGTTTTGTCTTTCTGAAGCAGGAAATATAGTGGCAGCTTTTCCAAGGTATTTCCAAGCTCTTCTGTTTGAAAATGGACTTGTATAATACTGGAGAAATGTGGCTTGGCAGTCACTACAACTGTATCCAAACTGTAAATGAACTGGACAAGACAGTGGATGAAAGTCAGTACATTACTTGACCTCTTTCTGTGTATCCATGCTGCTGTATGTAGGACAAACTAAACTTCAGTAACACACATCTTCTCCATGTCTGACACATTAAGGTGTTTCTAAGATAATCAACACAGTAAAGAAGAGAAACAGTTAGGCAACAAGGTCACAAACAGCATATTTGTAGTTTCTTCTTGTAAAATGTGCTTGAGGAGCTTATTTTGTTAAGTCCTGATCCCTAGCTACTTGTAAAGGACTTGTAGTTTTCCATGCAAAGGTAAAAAAATCCAGTTGCCTTGCTATTCTTTATCACCGTTCAGCTGCCCTATAACAAGCCTCACTGCAGATTGTCCATTGCCCTGACATTTTCCAGGGTTACAGCTCTCCCTGACTGTTCTCTTCCAGTTGCCTGGACTGCTTTTCCTCCTCAAACACCTTCCCTAGCACACACAGCAGATGCTGCACCACGTGATCTGATGCAAAAGGGCTGACAGAGATGAGAAGGAAAGTGCCAAAAGCAATAGCAATGCAAAAGGATTACTTCCTAAAATTATCAAAAATTTCTCAGCAGAAGACTGGTCATTGCACTCAGTAAATTAATCATTTACACTGGATTGCTTCCATCTGCCTCTGTGCTGTGCTTTGTCATCCAGACTGCAGGCAGCTCCTATCTACCCAAGACCCTAACAGTTATCTCATTTCAGCATTTATTTCCTACCTGGCTCATCAACGGTTACGTCCAGAAACTGTTTTCTGAAGCATGTCTTTCCATCTGGAAATAATAATTTGCTGTGCCCTTAGGGAAGCGCACACATCCTCTGGAATTATCCCCAGCCTGCCCAGTGACATCAGTATCACATGCTCCAAAGCAAACTCACTAACCCTTCCTGTAATTCTCCTGAAGATGCCAATCTTTGCTGAATGCGTTCACAGAAAGATGTTTTAAAGTCATGTTAGCTCAACAAACAGATTTTGTGGACTTCTTTGAATTGACCAATATATTTTTCCTTGCACTGCTGTTTCCATAGGAGTAACATTCTCATTTATTTCTAATCCTTATGAACATCATCTGTTACTACTGCCCTCTCTCTCCTACCTTGTCCAAAGCAAAACCACCTTGCAGTCAATCACCCTTTTGTTGTGGTCCTTGAGGTTTGAAAGAATGACCTGAATACGGCTATTTTTGTGGAAATTATTGTTCAAGTTCACGCATGATTACAAAAATATATCCTCAGTTGGTCCACCACAGATAGCATTCCTGGAAAATGCACATGGTATTCTACCGAGAGGGAAACAAGGGGGAAAGAAGAACTGCTGTGGGACACTTACCACTTAACTGCAGACATTTGGGTCTAAAGCAATCAATCAGATTGCCTTTAAAATGCTCTAGGACACAACTCATCTGTTTCCAAATGTCTGTCAGAGCAGAAGGTGGACTACGCCGGGGAAGAGCTTATTTCTTACCATAGATTTAAATAAGAAGTCTCAGTTTCCAGTCAGATTATACATTTACATTAGGTGAAAGGAGTTCCACTCTGAATATTTGATCTTTTTTTATAGAGATTGCTAGGTTAACTTATCAGTCCTGCAAATGATTTTTGGAGATCCTGACTGGAAAGGCACTGGGGAGCCCACCCTTGCAGACAAGGAGTTCTCAAGAAAGAGGAAGAGCCTATGAAGCAAAGGAGGGTGAAGTTTCTTCATCTAGGTATTAGCAGTGCAAGTTATGGAGTGAAGGAAAAACATTAAGGAAACAGAAAATATTTATCCTGAATGTGCAGAAGAGAAAAGAAAGGTACAGATTGCATCCAAAATGGCTTACAATAATGAGTGAATTAGGAGAATCCGGTGGTTTTTTTCACTCTTGGATGATCATGAGGGGAATTTTAAACTAAGAGTTAATATCTTCAGGAATCAAAATAAATTATGGCTCTGACATTCCCATACAATGCCTGTTTTTTGTGACATCACACTAAAAATGGTAAGTAGAGTTCCCATTTTCACATCTGTTATTTGTATGAACATACACCTGGCAATGCAGTGTGTGTGTTGCTTCAGAGGAAACTCAACCAAACAACTATCACTTTATGTAACACTAATATTCTTGGTTATAAAACCACTACATGTGTTTTATTTACTGTAAATGAAGTGTATATCAGCAACACTGAATATGAAAACAAAATTTTAATGGGTTACTTTTATGATGCTAGAGCAATGTGAAGAGATATCTGTAATGTGACTTACTTCTTAATATTCAGTAACATAGTTTTAGTTGGAATAAATAGGATTCCCAATAAAGACTTAAATGTCTATTTTCTTCAATTTCTTATTTCACATGTACTTTGAGATCTGGAACAACTTTTTCCATGTATTTATGCCAATTCTTTTGGGGCTCCTTCAGTGTTATGTTTTAATGCATTCTTTCTCTCTTTTTTTTTTTTTTTATTTAGGGTATATCTTAGTGCCTTGTTGTAATTATTTTACACTCATAAACTTAGATGTACTGTGTGACAGTGTATTTTGATTCTGATAAATTTTTCTGCATCCACCACCAATATTTAATCTTTGCATCACTTCTTAACTGTTTCTCACAAATTAACACAGTTACAGATGTGCTTTTTCTCAGAGGAAAATGTCTGATCTGCCTCATTTATAGAACAGAGGAGAGCATAAATTTTGAATATATAAATGAGAGCATACTTAAATGGATATATACTTATATATTTATAAAATATATATTAGTGTATGTTTAGATACATTAGAGATTGCTTCATGATAAGAAGCTTGAAAAGAATCTAAGCAAAAAATTGAATGAATCATGAGAAAATTCCATTTGCTTTCAGCATTTTAGTTCCATTTTGCAGAGTCAAAAGTAGCTTTTTCTTCTGACATTCATCATGATGCAATTTCTCTTTTCAGCTTAGTCGGACACTTAAGCCCTCACTTGACTCACAGACTGCACATGTCCACATGAAGTCAGTTACTCATACATATTTATTCTGTTTGTCAGTAGATAAACCTTTGTTCGTTTTTATGTCTAGGCCTTTGTCATGGTTTGAATCTTGTTTTCCCCCAGAGGCTAGAAAAGTGGTAGACCCCAAGGGGTGGAAACCCCTGGAAGTTTTGGAGTTCTGTCCAATGGGCGCTCCTGCAAAAATGTCAACATCTCACAAGCTCACCGGAAAAGAAGAGTTGTAGTTGGGTTGTTGTTGAGGAGAGGTGGCCATGTTGTAGAGCCACGAGGAAGGGGCTCTGAGCCCCTTGGGCCCTCTGGGCCCTCCCAGCCCCTGGCTGGGGGGGCTGCAGGGACCTGGAACAGCATAAAGCTGGGCTAGGTGCCTGTAGTTATGCCGGGAGATGTTTTCTCCATGGGCGCAGAGCAGCAGCCAGCTCTGACCAGAGAAACGGTGGCAGAGAGCCAGAGCAGATAACACCTGAACTGAAGGAGCAGCAGAAACAACATACAGCACCGCAGAGAGAAGACTCCTGGAAAGAGAGCCGAGGAGAAAGAGAGCCAGCAGTCTGAGAGACAGAGTTCTGGGGGTAAGACTGTACCAGATCCCCTAAAACTCCCTTGAGACCCCTCTTGGAGAAGAGGGACATGGACTCCTATTTAGGAGAAGAGTTTTAGACATGCAGCACCAGAGAGAGAGAGGAGCTGAGAAGCTCAGAGCGTCCCGGAGCTGGACCGGGACGGCCAGAGGAATGCGGGGGGAGTTGACCTTGGTTCTCCCCCCCTTGCACTGCTGCCACAGTGGCAGCCTGAGAGACAGGGCACAGAGGCCCTGCAAGGAGCTGAGTCTCCTGGAGATACCAGACCGTCACGAAGACCCCCCTGTGTCTTCGGGATATGACGTGGGGATACGACCTTGTCTGGGGTTACGAAGCCCACGGAAGACCCCTCGGTTGGAGGCGATGGGGCCGAGAGAGGCTTGAATACCTCCCTCGTGAGTGCTGGCAGAAATCCAGCTATCAGCTGCTGCATGTGGAGAAGACAGACAGACTGCTGCCTCAGAAGATGCTGCTGCTTAAGGACTGGAAGGGATCTGTCCTTCTTTCCCTCCTGGACTTTTATTTGGAGGGGAGAAGAGATCTGATCCACTGTAAATACATATGTTATGGTAGAGATAGTTGTGATCATGTGTATAATGTGATGTGGTATTTATCTGTACAGTCATTGTAATATATTCCCTTTCCCCTCACTTTGAGTCTGGTGTGTGTTTTGTCTGGAAAAACCCATCCCACATTAAGTTGAGATGTGGGAGGGGGAATGGAGCTAGGGAATTGGATTCGGGGACTATCTCAAACCATGACAGCCTTCTAGCCATACCTCCAGGGAAAGCCATTAAATTCCTTGCACTTGAAAAGCTCAGACAGCTCAGGCTATGAAAGCAGCAGCAGGTCTGTCTGGACCCCACAAGCTGCCCCCCGGCTTCCATAAGAGATGTTACGAAAAGCTACACAACTCAAACCAGCTTCTCTGAAAATGCTTACAGCAAAATTAAACCTTTCCTCATCTCACTACTTTACCAGAGGCTTCCTTTCTTCCACAAAGTACAGTTTCTCTTTGAAGGCCTCAGACCTTCATTCTGCCCCAGCCATCCCACAGTTGCACATCATTCTCAGAAAAACAGAGGCAGTAGTGCCCCACTGCTGCTCAGGACTCCAGTCAGTATTAGGAAGTGCTCAGCACTGAAGGAGCCCAGAAGTGCCACCCACCACAGGCCAACTCCCCCACAATGAGTGTCCTTAAAAACTATCTCAAGCCAACAGCAGCATGGTTTATCCCACCCTAGATGTTATCACATATTTACTGCCAAGCATCAGTCAAGAGCTGTGTTATGTGGTGACATTTAAATGCATTTCACTAAAGTCATCTTTTGCCATGACATTTTTTAGCTTCTTTTCATCTTTATGGGGAGTATAGTACATCTAAAACTGCATTTTATCCTCTTTTCTGTTAAATACACTCAAACGTAATACCACCAGCAGTGACATATTCACGTAAACATTCACACGTCTTTATATTAAACTTTGCTAACACGTCATACTTAAGCTGAGTCTCAGATTTTTAATTAAAAAACCCAAAAGGAAGAGAAAACAA
This sequence comes from Manacus vitellinus, assembly GCF_001715985.3. Lineage (NCBI taxonomy): Eukaryota > Metazoa > Chordata > Aves > Passeriformes > Pipridae > Manacus > Manacus vitellinus. The sequence goes on along the minus strand of NW_021940535.1, from coordinate 24,611,827 downwards.
GCTGTTATGATCAGTTTCTTTAACATTAGAGAGATGCTTCTGCCTGAATTACGGTGCAGAGACAATATACCAAAATAAATAGTGCATATTTTATTTAACAGTAAATGTAAGGTAGAGAGAGATAGAAAAAATAAAAAAAGAGAGAAAGGGGGAGAGAAAAAGAGTGACAGAAAGACAGATTAAGTAGAAAAAGTATTACCACTTCATGGATTCTGACAGCGTCCCATGGATCCTCTTCATGTGGTCTTCTCAGTGACAAGAGTCCCACTCTTGTCAAAGTGATGGTTGAAGTCTGGATCTGTTGAAGGAAGCCCAGGGTAGTGAGGAAAAAAGCCAGTGGTGGTGAAGGCAGTCCCATGTGGTGAAGGAAGAAGTCTGTTTTGTGAGAGAAGTCTGCATGATGAAGGAAAAAGCTCGTGTGTGTGAGAAAAGAAGAACATGTGACGAGTGAAGTCTGTGCCATGAGGAAAGAAGCCCAAGTGTGGCTTTCATTGGGTTTGGGCTAGGTGAGAACACCCCTGGTACCACCCCGTGGGGTGGGGAGTCTTACAGTAGGTGATGTAATAGAGGATTATGGGATATTTCATGAGTCTTTGACACCTTCTGTAGGAAATAAATAAGATGGTTTTATTACAAGCAGGAGTTTTCATGGCTGCCTCGTGCTGGGGCACTTGGGAACCATTTTATTTAAAGGACTGGAGAACTAATTTGTGGTCAAGGACTAGTGGACTACTTGTGGTTCTACTTGAAGTTGCTTATTGCTGCTGCCTACTTGCTGCTACATACAGTTCTGCTTGGGGTTGCCTGTTGCTCTGCTTATAGTTCTGCCTGCTTACTGCTACTTATTGTTACTTACTGTTCTGTTTGCTTACTGTTACAGTGCCAAGGCAAGCCCAAAGAATGTAAGGTGCTGAGACCAGCCTGGGCTCACTGCCAGGGAACCATGCGGCCAGGGGCAGGGAAACAACCTGACAGATGGATGAGGACAACCAATGGACTGCACCAGAAAGCAAAGATTGCCTTTTAAGGAAGAAAAGAGCGAGGCCTGGCATGGGAGGAACAAGGAAGTGGTTATGCTAATCGAAGGGTCTTAGAAGGGCTCATCCCTCCCATCCACATGTGCTCTCGAACCAGTTCGTGCATCCAGCACGCTCTTAATCAAGTTCTTCTTTTCACTGTATTTGGCCATCTTCTAAATTTTAACTAGAGATATTTCTCACACTTCTAAGATGTTACACACAGTGTCCACTATGGCCCGTGAGGGGAGATGAATATCTTCAGGCTATGCGTGAATTGTCCTCATGCTTCCCTGCAGGGGAGTTATCACAGGTGAGTCATTTGTGTAAGGACAAAGAAACACTACCCCGCCTCGAAGGATTTGCCTCTTTCCTTATCTTGTTCAGCACCCAGCTTGTAACCTGAGCTGTCTGGCGTGCACACCCTCAGTACCTGGGCAATTACTCTACACATTGTCAGCTTGCACTTTTATTGTCTGAGCCATTAGCATTCCAGTCTTTCACACTTGTGGATACATTCTTCTCCTGGGATATCTGAACAATAGTACCACCTTTATCTTGCCTCAAGTTCCCCTCACAGTCCAATTTAGTAGGGGCAGGCTTCTGTAAGACCCAAGCTACAAGCTCACCAAAGGGCTTTACTTTAAAAATATACAAGGTTCCAGCAATATCCACTCTCCGGATTATTAGAAGAGCCTTCAGTTCTTTTAACATCTTAAGAGAGAGCGCAAAGAAGAAAAGCTGCACACATTTTCTCAGGGGGTACTTTTACTGGTAAACTTCAGAAAATAAGGGAACTTGGCAAAAGTTTAAAGGGCAACATACAACCAAAATAAAGCATTCCACAAAGCATTGACTTAGCACATGCTAATACATACAATTTCGCAAAATCCAGTCCATCCGGTCCTAAATTACTCAAAATATTAAGAGATTAGGAGAAGAAGTAATGAAAGAGAGAGAAAATGAGAAAATTATAGCTGCCACCAGAGTCCTGTGAGAGTCCAGCTTCCATGTGTCCAGGTGGCAGGGTTTGAACAAAGACTGAAAGCACACGTTACTGCTTTTATTTGCTTTGGCCCCCCTATGGTCACACCCCCTGCACCCAGGCAGGACTTCAGATGTGCTAGCCAATCTGAGGCTGATTTAGGGGCTCTGAGGTGTGGTTGGGCAGTGCTCCAGGTGTCCAGTGACTGACAGCTGTCCTGGGGATGCCCCAGGACACTTGCAGGGTCTGGGGTTTGGGATAGGGCATTACCTGACCTCTGTGAAATTCGACCTCTCCCTCCTCCTCCCCCACTCCCCCCACCTTGAGTTGGTCCGAGCCAATAATTCATAGAATAATCCAGTGTCTCACAGCTTTGGTGAGCAGTTGCTTCTTTACACAGTTTGCTACAGTGGACAAAAGTCCTTCAGTGATTTTAACAATATTTAAGCCATATATCATTTCAGTGTCTCACACAGGCTTTGATAATTTTTTTTAATGTTGTTAATACAACAGGTTCTGTTATTTGATTACAAGTGATTTATAAATAGCAGTACACTGTTAAAAACTATCTATTGCATTATATATATGTATATATATATATTTTAGCCCAGTAATTCTGTTTTCCCCAAAATTTGATGGAATTTCCTTCACCTCCACTATTTCTTCTCATATTGCCCCAGATTTTAACCAATGTCTCAGTTGCAGATGCTGCAATGGAGAAAGAAACTAGGGTACCCTGGTGTTTCCATCCTTCACTAAAACTAGCAAGACCTCACTTAGTGAGACCATATTACTTGAAATAATGTTTCCCTGGAAAGAGAGGCATACAAAAAGTGGCTTGCTGTCTTTCATTTATTGAGGGGGAGAGATAAAAATGTCCGGATCAACTGTTAGAACTAGAAAGGTTTGGGAACTTTCAATATTGAGATGCAGTTACTGCGTGTAACCCTAGTTTGATGGCAAGTCAAAGTCAGATGGGGCTTTACTCTAATTGTTACCATATTTATTATTTGGACAATTGCCTCTAAAACATACCAGCCTCTTTCTGATGAGACAAGGAGAATCCCGTTCCCAAATGAGATCAGTCTAGCAAAAAATAAAACAGGAAAAACCCCCAAACCTTTAAACACTTGAAGTACATGGTTAGCTGAATATACACAAGCAAAAATGTCTCCAAATCTTTATTCAGGACTCTGCACTATTTTAACCTTCAAAAAACTTGGCAACCATTAAAGGTTGAACTGAGTGATAGTCAGATGTGGGTGTTTTCTGGAAATATTTCATGAGGCTCAAGGCGTAAATTCTGTTCTACAAGGACATTAGCCATCTGTCTTTCATGTGGCCTTCCTTCTTTAAGCTCATCACATTCTCTTGTCCTATCTTGCTCCAGAATAAATGGCAAACCTGTCAAGAGAGGGGGAGGTATTTCCCAAAGTTGTTTATGAAATGACTAGCACCTCCAGCTTCAGTCCTGCCTGAACACTTTCAAGCACATGAAATACAATAATGTCTCAAACACATGAAAAGGGTAAGCAAACTCCAGAATTGGTGAGTAATGCTACAAAAAACTACCGAAAAGCAGAGAAGTTCTGTTTGGTATGGCTGCTTTCTAGGTGATTAGTAGTAGAGATTTAAAAAGGTCCTTCTTTTCTAAGAAGCCTCGTTGCGCTCAATTCACAAGATGGGATTTTCTTCATCCAGCAGCAGCCAGGATAAGCAATCTACCCATCCAGTTCCAAGTTTTGAAGTAAGAGGGTCTGCCATACCACACCAAAGCTTTGAGGAGACTACAGGCTGTGTCTGCAGGAGCAGTTACTTTGTTAGACACACTGGGATCAGTGCCAGGATGTGGATCAGAAGGTTTCCAAAACTCACTCAGTGTCTTACCGGACATCATTAATTCTCCCATGGTAATTTCTTCACTAACAAATTGCAATTGCAAAGACATTGCAAAGACATTCTCTCCCAAAATGTTTTGGGGGAAGCCAGAGTGAAAATGCAACTACTAAGAAATCATTGCATCTAAGCCAAATATTTTGAATATTTTGTTCAAGCGAAAACTGATTTATTTCTGTTTTTAAAATTCTTGATTTAAAAAAATTTATGCAAGTAAAATGTGCTGGTTATTCTCTGCAGCACATTACATAGAGCCATCTCACCCCCTGAGTGAGACTGCTCTGTCCCCAGGTGTGCCTGTCTCATCGAGGGAAAAGGGCTTGGCTTAATAACGTGGGCTGGGGCCACAACATCTAAAGCTGGCAGCGGGAAGAGCTTGTGCAATTTGCAGAGCCCTTCTTGTCAGGCAGAGCCATAGAGCACCTCGCACCCTGATGATCACCCTACCTACACTTACCAAGTTGCTCAGGCAGGATGGGAAAGAAAGTTTTATGGAAAGTGGATGGACATAGATGTGTGGAAGAGGAAAGGGAGGACAATGACAGGAAGCCACAGCTTCTGGTCCCCTGTGCTTTGTCTGGTGCTGCCCTGACCTCTGGCCGTGACAGCTCACAGCCACTGCCCATCCTCAACATGCCTCTCCCAGTGCTTGCTGATTTTGTCATGATGAGGATGTGTGTGCCACTCTGCACCTGCCCAGCACAACCAGCACCTGCACCCTCCCAGGGAATCCTTTGCAGTGCTCTCTCAAATGGGACACCCCTTCCGGTCCCTTCTCCCACAGGAGACCACTGCAGTCCAGGGCTACTGGCAGTACCCTGTGTGGGCCTTCTAATCAAGCCTTGCCCTTCTGATGCTCTCTCTTATGGGACAAGTTGGGTCTGGAGGAGGAAAAGTTTCCATCCTATGTTTCCATCCCTATTTGATTTGATTACCTGATCTTAACATTTTTACTATTAAAAAAAAAAAAAATACAAAAGAACCACCCAACTTCCAAGTATTAAAAAAAAGCCACCTTTCCTCTTTCTTTAATATAGGCTTACAAAACTCTCAGTGTTTTTTAATGCTTCAACAGACAGTCATATATTTTTAAGTCACCATAAATTAATATGCTTTTAGCCAAAATAGGTCTTGAGTAATGTTTTCATGAGAAATTCTCTGGATCCCCAATGCAGGAAATGTCTGAGATTCCTGAAGAAGATCAGTATTAGCAGAGCAAGGTGATGATACTCAGTCTGCATCTCCAACTTTTGTTTTTGGGATGACAAAGGTTTCAAGGCAGCTTAAGTTTGAGGTATTCTGGCTTTTGATGTAAGTTTAGTAGCTCACATGCTCCAAGAATTAAATTCTAATAATTTGCCAGAAGGGTTTTTTATTTAGGGCAGAGAAAAGAGGAATTGGAAATAACAGCCCTGACTTAAATCCTCATATATTTTTCCTTTTTTTTTTTTTTATTTTTAAGTATATACCTTGCAAATTGCATTATGATATGATATGATATGATGATATGACATGATAGGGGGAGGAGAGAAAATTACAATAAAAAAAGTACAGGAGAACAAAACCTTCTCTCCCCTTGGACATTTTCGTATAATTTACAAAGCAAATTCCTCAGGTCAGAGTCTCATCCATGGGGATTTTCCACTTTCCCACTCCTGAGGAGCACAGAGGCAATTGCACATCAGTACACACTGACCCCCACAGAGAACAGAACTGTCAGATAAGATTGCTTTCATTCCCCTCAAGCTCCCACAAAGGTACTCAGTGCGCAGACCAGTGTTTGTATTACACTGTGAAGGGAAAGATTTCAGCCAAAAGAAGCTGGCAGCCATGGCTTTTTAATGAACCGTGTGCTGACAGGCCTGGTTGTGAGCTGTTACAGATGTGCACTGGATAGTCTAATGAGATGCAGGAAATTCAAGAGGCAAAAAAACCTCTTCAGATTTTCTGGTGATGGTGGTAGGATCAAAACCTCTTGTCTTTTATCTGGCATCGCCAAGCAAGGGGTTATGCTTACTGTCCTTAATAAAAACATTACCATTTGGGGTAGAGGCACTGGTGCATGTTGATTGCCATAACAGGGAATAAAAGAGGGGATGAGTCACTAGCCAAGAATGAAAACACAGGCAGGGCAGGATCCTGCAGTGGCACATTAATTATAGTAACATTTTCTGTGATTCCCCTGCTACGTAACCACAGATGCCAGAGCACGAGTGGGGGCTGCAGTGAAAGGAGATGGCCAGGAAGAATGATCTGGCAAGGAAGGGAAAACAAACCCTTAATGAGGAAACAAAAACTCCAGAAAAATTCTCCTTGCTGCAGAGTGGAGTTTCCAGCTGATGCATCTGGTGTGGAAGAGGCACCTTTTCTCAGTGCTTTAGCAGAGGAGTGCTCTGGTATTTCTCTTAGAGCATGAGTCAGATGCAGGGGTTGCCAAAAAGCCATGCCAAGTCCTGTTCTCAGTTACATATGCCCACAACAATATGGCACATGAGCAGATAGTATCTCAGCACCAATTTGACATTGAAGCAGCTGTGGGCTGCTCTGTGCAGCTCTGCGGCTCCTCCATTTCACCTCTGTGCTCTCTCTGAAGTCTGATTAGCAACTGGATTGCAGATGGTATTACAAATTGTCAAGCCTGCAAATTCAACCAGATCAATGGTAAAGGTCTGTTTTTACTGTTATTTGACAGACAAAACTTATTTATAACTATGTAACTGATGAAGCACTAGACAGCAGATGCCCCAGTTTACTTGCTCTTTTTTCATATGGACAGGCTTAGATATAAAAAAAGCATAGACAAGAATCCATGAAATGAAACAGGACACATATACAGACCTTCTCTGTTTGCCAGAACTGTAAAGCTACATAAGATATGCAACACTGACATCTATCGGTACGCAAACTGTGTACTGATCCCTGTTTGTTTATTCTGTGGCAATATTTTTAGCTGTGTTCGCAGAGCCCTGAGGGTGTGTGCCGTGCTGTTGCGATAGCACACTGCCATCCTGGGGCACAGCTTTGTAAGCTGGCAGGGCTGCCCAGTAAAGAGCTTCTGGGATAACTTCCCATTAGGACACAGAAATTTAGTCTCAACTGTGAATGGCCTATTCTCTTTGCACAGTATGAACTGTGGAGACTCCATGCTTCTGCAATCCCTGCTCACAGTGTACCCCCTCTTTTTGGTGTGTATTTTTCAGACACTTACACTTGTGTAAACGTTTGTAGCAAAAATATTTTCCTGTGACATTGCATTGTGGGAGGAAACAGACTTTAAGAATTTCTTCTCTCTTGAAAACCCAGTGGTTCTCCAAGGATCAGAAGTTAGAAGCAAATTGCTAGTAAAAATACTTCCTCTCTTTGGCTGTAAAGTCCTTGAGGCTCTGTGTAAGTCCAGCCCTAGGGAACTATAGTGATCTTCAACCTCCAGACTTCCCAGCCCATGAAGCAATTGCCAATTTAAGAAAGTTCTGGGTTAGTGTTTTTAGATTACCTGATTTGCCACACCCATATGTTTAAATGTGGCGAAATTTACACCACAGGAGTAACTTTTCTGAGGAAGAGTCACAGGGACTTTTGCAGTCAGCTCCTGTGCTCCATCTATTTGTCAATAAGCCTGTGCGCTGAGAGGGTAAGTGAGATTTTTGTCAAGGGAATAGTTAACATGTGGGCATTAGAGACTTATCTGTTTCTCCTTGCCTGACTGTGGACAATAAGCAGGCAGTTTTATTCCCTTCCTTACTTACTATCACATTGTTCTCTCAGCTTTTCTGATTTAGAGTGGCATGTTTTAAGTGTTTGGAGGTTTGTTTCTAACTGAAGCTACCTGCTTACTGAGGAGCCAAAATCATGATTCTAGTTGAGTATGTGGTTTAATAACTACTATTAACTCCTGATGATTTATTTTTTCTTCCATAATTATACCTAAACTGCATAGTTCAATGCAAGAGGATAAACTGAGTTCCTGGAATAAGTGCGCTTGAGTATTTCAGGAGCATTGTTAAGTTAAATCTCCTAATTTTTTTAGGTTTATTGTGATTTTTTAAGACTTCTTAAATTATTTTCTGATTATTTCAGTTCCAAGTAATTTACCTAGCACCATGTGTCTTTGAAGAGATGGAGGGAGAAGCTTAAAGAATTATGTACTTTAACCAAGAGACATTGGTTTGCTTTCCTTTTACCAGCAGAGAAGCCTAGGAAAAACAAGAAGAGATCCTGTATAATTGATTTCAAAATGGATATTAATTTCTATTTTACCTGTTTCTTGAAATAAAGTGTTGCCAAATTTTATTAAATGAATGAGTTCTAGGTTTCTCACATCTAAGTCAGCTGTCTGTAAAGAAACCTAAACTGAGTAAGATTGCACATCATGAACTTCATGAAATCTTGTGTAACAAAAGCTGAGAAGGAAGGAACTGTGAGAAGACTGGATTTCCATTGTAGACTTAGTCATTGCTGTTGCCCAAGAAGTGGTAACTGATGCATTTACTGCTAATGACTAATAAAATAGAGCACAAGCAGAGACAAATGCTGCCTTTAGAAGAGAGTAGCTTTTCTATGTAGCAATGCAAGAAACCCCCACTGAGCAGTCAGGTCAGGAAACCTGTAGCATCAGAGCTATCCTGGATGAACAGTTTTATGCATACAGGACACAATAATGCCCCTGGGTGAAAATTTTTTCCCTCTTACCATGAGTAATCATCCTACTAGGTGTCATCTCACTAAGGAGTCCCTAGAACCAGAGCTGAAGGCAAAGGATAGCAAATTCCAGACATTTTCACAAAGCTTCATTCCCTTCTTCCTTTTCTTATTGAAATTAAAATATTGCTTTTATTCGAGTGTTTTCAACAGATGTCGTAACTGGTTGTATTTGTGAATCCAGACATATGGGTTTAAAAAATACCTCCAAGCTAGAGGCCCTTGATTCTAATTGTAAACTGAATCACTGTTTTAGGATCTACAATGACACATATGTATTAGATGATCCACCATCATAAAGAAAACAGAAGAAGCCAGAGTCAGCGGCATACCTTGTCAATGACCTACACTTCTTTATAAAATGTCCATTAAACAGCAATGCTTTCTTCATCAGTTACACAGATAATCTTGTCCTTCAAAAGTCTCTGCAACTGTCTGGCTGCAAAGACAATATACTGGGGTTCAGAAAAATGCTTCTCGTTTCCTCCTTGCCCTCTTTCTCACACATATCCTTACTTGATAAAGCTGTCCAGCCCAGTGCTGCTTGCAAAGCCATCAACAAAACCATCCAGTCACCAGCATAAGGATTAGGGAGACCAGGCAGTGAAATATGAACATATAGACAAATGTGAGGAGGAAAAAAACTCACAGAATAAAAGAGTAGTCCAACAGCTTTTCTAAAATTTAATAAAATTAAATCACTGATGGACCCCAGCATCTGCAAAATCATTTTCCCACAAGACCTTACTTACTAATTCCCTGAGCAGCCTGAAACCTGCTCTCCTCATGTCCAGAGCTGATGTTTTGCTGGCACTTTTTCCCTTGTCAAAAGAGATTTTAAACTCATTTGGTCCATGGTACAGTAGCCAAGATGGGTGCCAATCTCCACTTTGCTCACGAGATCCACTCTGTTGACAAGCAGTAGATCAAGGAGGGCATCTTTCCCTTGGGACCTATTCCATAACAATGTCATCCACATTTTTTAGGAATCTTCTGGCTCAGTTTGTACCAACTGTGTGATGCTCAATTAATTTCTGGCGAGTAGAAGTCCCCCATAAGGACAAGGGCAGTTGACCTGGAAGTTTCCCGTAATTCCCCAAAGAATAATTCATTGGCATCATCATCCTGGCTGGGAGGTCTAAAGTAGACTTCCACGATGATATTTGCACTATTTATTTGCCCCTAGATTCTTACCAGAGACATTGCCAACTGTGAGATCTATACATTCTAACCCTTCTATTACACACAGTGCCACGCCTCCGCCTCTTCTGCCCTGCTTGTCCATCCTGAAGAGCCTGTAACCTTCCAAGAGGGCACTCCCACCAGGACTCATCCCACCAGCCACAGGACTCATCCTTCCAGGTTTCACTTATGGCAGTGAGGTCAAATCTCTGGGACTAGGCCAAAACTTCAAGCTCCTTTTCTTTGTTCTTCATGCTGCGTGCATTGGTGTTGAAATATTTCAGGTCATATTCATTCTTGGGCTAACACAAAAAATTTCCTCCAGAAACTTTGAGCAAATACTCAGCTACATATTTAAAGGTTGTTGTTATTTAACCTGGTGATTTAAAATTCATTTTTTTTCTGATGTGAGAAGAGTTCATTAAATTAAGTTACTGATTACAAATTACACTTTCCCTTGATTCCTCTCATACATATTTACTCAGTAAATTCCTCTTGCAATTTACTCAGTAAAATAAATTTAGGATTGTCTAAGCTATTCACACAGTACTAAAAGATGATTGAGTCATTTTTAATCAGTTTCTTCATATAAAAACAAATTCATAATATCTGTTTTCTGTCAAGTAAAGCATGTGACATTCCTCTGATGCACCCAGAACATCTCAGATTTGCTCCCTCTGGGCAGAATCACAGATGCCATTTCCTTTCCAGAACAGAGATTATCCAAGCTGAACCCACAAGTTCCCTGACCATGGTCATTTCCATTTCTCTGCTGTCTGACCCCTTTGTGATTCTGCCTTTCCCACATACTTGACATCATCAGCTTCCTGGAAAGCTGAGATAAGATAATACCTTAGTAGTTATGTAATGCCTACATTATGCAGTCATGGTGGAGGCAATTGCTGCTCCTTTCATTTTCTATCTCTTTGTCTTTTTAGAGGAATATTTGCCCTAAGACTGTTCAAATTTTGATAGCTTTTGCTCCTTCTAAACAGAAATTCAAAGAGAATTCAAATTCAATCCCTGAGCTCTATAGCCCAGTTGAATTCACTGGATATTCAATCCAACTGAATAAAAATTTATAATAAACTGTTTCAGTTAACAGTTAACATAATCCTATTGACAGGTGAACTCAATGGAGGAATGGACTATGGGAGTTGGTAAAGGATTCCATTTGTCTCTCAGTTTTAAAAGCTTATCCTGTCTATTGCTAACTTCATGCTGTCAATCATCCTAAAAATTAGTTCAAGCAAATTTTTTCAAGACTATAGTCTCTACTCTCGTTATGGTTCTGAAGCATCTTCAACTGCTTTTTAATCTCTGTCTTGGAGATTTCATTCCATTCCCATTTCCTACAGTAGAATTGAAAGTAAAGAGGTGTAGGTTTTTCTCACTCTGCAGTGCTTGCCATTTTTTATACTGACACCCTTCCCTTCCACCCTACCTCTGGCTGTTCTTTTCAGTTCACAGGTATGTCAGCTGGGGATATCACCCGGCCTCCTAGCACAGTTTGGATAAACATACTCTGGAAAACAACAATGTAGAGTGCTGGTGTGGTTTTATTTGCTTCTAGAGGCAAAATACAGAGGTAAGAAAATGCAGATCTGAAGGTGAAAAAGGTATCAAGAGGTTGATTTCAAGGGATCCTTCAACCCTCCAATTTACAGTGTCAGAGGACAGCCTCATTGATGTTTGTGGGATCCCCAACTACTATCAGCAGCAAAGGTTCAGGGCCAAAGGGAGCAATTATTTCAATGTCCCTTTGTCCACCATGCACAAAGTCAGCAACTTGGCTGTAGGACTTTGATTTAAACTGGGATTTCCTGACGTAGATAGCACAGCAGGTTACGTCTGCCAGAGGAGGCGGAAGGTAGATGGTCTTTCTCTATGTTTTACTTATCAATCCCTAAGACTTTACTCTCACAATGTTTTGCACCAGTTCATTCTATACACCTTTTGCTATGAGTTTTCTTGTAAAATAAAGGACAACAGTCTTATTTCTACCTTTAGGTACAGTCTGAATAAGTCCATTTTTCCAAGTTAACATTTGCTTTAATAAACTGAAGACAGTATTCCTGCAGCTATCACAACTCAGTAAAGAAAGAATACCCAAGTTAAAAATAGATTCATAGTCTCCCATGGCAAAAGGCGGGAAATTGGCTGCAGTTGAACTAATATTTCTCTTGAAATGATATGTAGCTGCCATTTGCTACACAGCTTATGCTCATCCCCAGGCAATTCCAGATGCCTTTGGAAAACCACCTGAAACTTTGTGCTGCACTGCCTATATATGGTATGATTCCTCATGCTTGTAACTCTTTGGTACGGAAGAAATGTGTGTCTTTATAGAAGTGCCTATCGTTTAAGATGATTCATTTGTAGTATTTCCCCTTTTTGAGTGAAGAGTAAAGGAAGTGAATCCCAAAACGGGGAACTTGCATCCAGGCTTGTAAATTCTTCTCTCTTGGATCTTGTAAATAGGTAAACAGAAACAAAATCACAAAAAAAAAACCAAAAACATGCATCATCCAGTACAATGTAGGCTACCATGCAGACATAAGGCTTTAAACAATTTTTGGAAGTAGGTATCATATATCATTTTCAGCTATAACCAAAGCTTGATTTGCCAGTCAATGCAAGATTATAGATGAAATAATGATTTTTTAAAATGTAGCCAATATAAAACTTTTGATAATAACATATACTTATGTTAAGCTGATAAATATTAGAGAATTACCTACTTGTTGTCTGTTTCTTTACAGGAGATGAGTGATATTGAAACAATCTATTCATCAGTTTCTAACATTTTTGCCTAGAAAGCATTCTTAGTTTAAGCTTCATCATTTTTACCTCTCATATGGGCATTATTTTACCTGGCTTTAGCCATCCAGAATTTTGATGTCTAGCCTAAACCTGTCATCTACGCTCCTTTTGTAATGAATGCAGGGAAAATAAAGATGTCTAATGAAAGATGGAAAATACTGTCATTTGGGGTAACACTTATATAGGTGGATTAAGTATAAGAAAACTAACAAATTTTAAGTCATTTGATAGGCATGTGTATTCTTCTGCAGATCAATCTGTAACACGGCAAAATACACTCAAGCCTAAGCTCTGGTGGTGGGTGCTCTTCCATGAAAATGCACAAGGGAGTTGTTCGCCCTCTGACCACTTGATGCACACGAACATGTATGTGTATGTATGTGTATATAATCACTTTCTAGTTGTTACCTGCAGGCATATTTGTGCACCCACCTAAAGGACACAAACCATTACCTAAAGACTTGATTAGTCTGACATCAGGTTTCTATATCATATATATCAGTGTGATTCAGAGATGAAAGACCATAAAATGGATGAACAAGTTGTAACTGAAACAAGAAAATGTTTATGTTAACCTAATGGATCTCCTGTTACGATATTCAAATATCTTTCTTCCTTGGAAATGAATTTACACAAAGATCAATATTGAAATTTGAGGGTTTTCTCATGTATGTGGTGGAGTTTTGTGTGATTATCCATAAATCAGTTTATCTCTAAAATTTAGCTTCTCTGTAAACTCAATGAAATGAAAACCAAGGGATGCGGATGCACACTGAATATAGAGAAATTAAGATCAACAGGGTAATAAGAACAAAGTTCAAAGCTACAGAGTGGCTGAGTGAATGTAAATGAAGCAGAAAAGTTAAACGGACATCAGAGATGTGAAGGGGGATATATGCCGTTCCCAAGTGGGTGACATCTGCCTCCCTGCAAGTCCAGTGAAATACAGGGGGGAGGAGGCGTGTGAGTGAGAGTGTGTGCGCGTGTGAACTTGAACCAAACACTGATTTTCTGCAGCCACCTTGTGTCGAAAATGGATATTGCAGCTCTCAAAATCTGTTTTTGTAAATCCAGTGCCCTGCTTCAGCGAGGTGCTGCACCAAAGTGCATTGAGGCTCATAATTGTCGCTGCTGTTGCTAGGGAACCTGGAACGTGTGGAGAGTTATGTCGTTGGGAAAACACTCTGAATTAGGGTGAATTTTACTGATATTCAGTTTTTAGGAGAAAATGTCACATAACAAGAAAACATTACATTTAGATCCTATTTCTTTGCAGCTTGAACTTTGCAGAATCAAAGGGGATCTTGCCATTTGTCTTAACACTCAGTTAGGTCCTATTAAATATTATTTTTTCAGAATGCAAAAAGTGCAAGGTCTTATAGTCTTCTTTTCAAAATGGGCTAGCATTTTGACTGAAAAAAGAAATCCACAGAAATCAGGGCTCAGAAACCAGAAATGGCTATTGATTGAGCTTTAGTGGGCAGTCCCAAAATTCTTTTACTAGATAACACTGCATCTGCTCCAGACACAGGCAACAAGATGCTAGCTTACATTGGACTAGAAAAAGTAAGTGTTTTGTCATTGATATAACTCTCATTTCTCTTTTCTCCAATCATGCATTTAATTTAAATTCAGAGACAAGACACAAGTGACAGTTATCATTTTCCACGACAGGTTTGTAACGAGAGCAAGAATTATTTCCCATTTAGGGCAAAAAGCTGTCTACTGTTCTTCTGTGACAATATTCTCATCTCTTCCACTTCACTACCGCCGAAACAACTATTTCCCCTTGGCTCATCTAGCTGTGGGCTAGGCTGGCACCATGTGATAGCCTTCAAGGTGGAGAAGCCCTCGATGCAACAATCTGACAGTTTAACTGCTCTGAGTGTTTAACTCCCAGCAGTTCACCAGGAGGAAAACTGAGCCAGACGCATCTTAGAACAAGTTTTTTGTCTCTCCTCTTTGCTCATAGAGGCAGGTTGCAGGTACTAACTCTATGTTTGTTTATTCCTGGAAATTTGGGACCTACTCTTATGTGAGGTGAATAGCTTTTCTCCATAAATTACCAAATTATGGACTCTATATTTTTTCTGTGGCTGTGGAAGCCCAAAGCTGCCTGTTTAAGGCAAACACATTGCCTTCAGCCAGATAATGCTGAGGAACGTTTACCAGTGGCAAATAACTAGTGTCATGCTGCTGGAATTGGTGAGACACTGGGAGCAGACATGTGTCCTTCACTAGTAAGCCAGTCTATAGAAATGCTCCCAACTTTGTACCTCGTGTCTGGGCTTTTCAACAACATTTTAAAAAGACATAATCCAAGAAAAGAAGAACCAGCAACATAAGCCAAAAGAGAAAGCAGGCTCCAGCCTGCCTGGGAAAGAAGAAGGTTGTATTTTAAGTCAGCTGTGAGACAATCACGGATCATAAGAATATTCAGTAAATGTGATCAATGGGATGTAACAGCTGTATCAATATGACAAATTGGAGGAATTACTCCAAACCACCAAGCAACAGGGGACATGAATTACAGTTTGGTATTTCATTTACAGGCCAGGCGAGGTCAAACTACTATTATTATTGCTCACTGGCTTTCCACTGTTCAGACTGCAGATGTAATAGTGGGCACAGTGGTTGAAATGGGAACACACACAGAGCTGATGGAGAAAAAGGAGCCATGTTATTCACTTGCAACCTCACAGGTACATTTATTTTCATTGCTATTATTACTTACACAAACATAGCATGCAGGATGGATGCATCATGGATCAAATCCCCACTGACCCATATTTTTTATGTGGGAGCTGGAAATATGACCCTGCATAGATGCATTTGTTACTCAGCAATTTTACAAATGCTGGTTTCTTTTATGCACCACGGTGAATTTGTTTATTTCTGAATGGCTCAGATGACCTTTAAAAGACAAGTTGGCTCATGATTCATGCATAATCTGGGATGTGCTTTAAAGTGACACTTAAGCACAGATGCAGACACACCAAGCGACCTAGCAGCTAGATCACAGCTGTCAGCAGAAAAACCCTTTGGTGCTCTGCTGTCAGTGCTGCCAGGTACTGAGATATATCCAAAATCAACTCACTCTCAAGTAAGGTTGCAATGTCCTGGCAACACCTGTAATCTCAATTAGAAGTGTGGGTGAAGGTTTCCACAGTTCAGAGTGGGCTGTAAAGACAAGAGCAGCAGCTGAGGTGGTAACTCTGAGCCCTACCTGTGCTGTAGGAGCCAAACTGAAAACAAAAGCAAGAGAAGGACATAAAAATCATGCCAGCCAGCACCTTTTTTTTGTGCAGATATATTAACAACTTGGACCTTTTTCCCATGCTGCTCTGCCTCCAACAGCAAAATGAAAAGTACAAATGAAAGCATAGGAAAGGCAGAGAGAGGCCAAGTATGGGCAGGTTCTCCACCGCTCCATTTAATGAGGTTTGAGCAATTGCTACTTTTACAGGCAGAAAAATGCTGGCAACAGGATAGGGGGTAGAGAGACAATGTCTTGACCCAGTACACTGTCAGTTCACATACTATTTGTAGGAGCACAACTTGAGACAATTCTGTTTAACACAAGCAAGTTAAAATGGACAATAAAAGCAGGGGACTGTATTTCCAGGGGTTACTTAAGCAAAGTTTAAAAGCTGTGTTTTGGAAAATTACTTTAAAACATATACTTATCTGGCCCTGCCCAGGAATGCCATGTAAGCCATTTAATAGGTTCTGCCACAGCTGACAGTGTGCTGTGGCAAGGACATCTTTCAGGTACACTGTCTAGAATTAGTTAACTTAGATATTTGGGGGAGGAGGGGAGAAAGGTTGATAGAACTAGAAGTATTCACAAAGGAAATGATTGCAAAATTTTAAGGGTAAAATCTTGCTCTACTTGACCTTGATCATAGCTTTGGTAACCTGTAGACACTGACAAAGATGCACTTGCAAATTGCAGCAGCCACCAAACACATTTCCTCAAGAATTTGCGAAAACATTAAAAAAAATGAAATTAAAAGTTCCCAATGAATGAAAGGATCTATTGTTTGCTTGCAAACTTTGTCATTTGAAGAGGTGCTAAGTAATTACATCATTGTAGTCAATGGATACCTGCAGGAACCTTTCAAAATCACACAGAATTAATCTCTCTGAGGAAAAAGAAGTACAGTTTTCCTGTAGACTTGTATGTGGATTTTCTGATAACTAAGGAAAATGTTTCTAATGTTACATAGAATCATAGAATCGTTAAGGTTAGAAAAGACATCTAAGATCACTGAGTGGCATAAGCAGTAGCTTTTAGAAATAGAGCTCATTCAGTGAGATGAATAAATGTAGAACTGAATATCAGAGTACTTATGTGAAACTACAAAGAGAAACAAGACAAATTTTGACAGCCTCAGTGACCAACACAATACATTTCTGATTGATTGAATTTTTGCATGTCTTATGACATAAATTAGTTTGAATGGATGTTACTTCTTAGAGGAACTAATGATCACAGAAGATCCTAAGGGTGGACCAAACATCAACAGATTGAAACCCAATGGAGCAAATGTGAAATTGTGCTCCATAATATGAACATGAAGAAGAAGAATCAGCCCCTCAGAAAGTAGTGATCCACACTGGCTAAAAGGTCCAAGGGTCTCACTGAACACTAAAATGAAGAGGATAAACATTTGTCAAACAGTGTAACTGTGGACTCTCCACCCTTGGAGCTGGTGAAGACTTAAGCAGTGAGGCCCCAGGCAGCTGACTCTGAACTGACTCCACAGGGTGGACTGGATGACCTCTGGAGATTCCTTCTGATCAACAAGGTTCTGTGAATTTATGACTCCCAGTGACAGCTCCTGCATAGCACTTCCCCTTTCATACTGACATCACTTCTTCAGAAAAACACATCAACAACTATTTCTGTAGTGATCAGGAGGACTGTTTCCTTTTACTAAAATTAGTGTCATTGTTACTCATGGTCCTTAGGTAGCACTATGGATTTAATCAGGCCTGTGTCCTCACCCTTGTTCTCTGCTACTTCAGGATTCTTTTGTTTGATTACTGCTGCGTGTGCTGAAGACAACATTCAGATCAGTTTATCTTAAAAAGTAGAAATAACTATGATTTCAAAGTATTTTTTAGTTTCTTATTTCTGAAGATTAATTAAACGAGTATGAATGATCACTTATTGGTCTGTGAGGACCGACCACAGTTTGAAAGGTGACTGGAGTAACAGGACTATTGTTTCTTAGATTGATTCTTTATTAAATATTATTGCCATACAAGGCTCCAACAATATCCGCCCTCTGGACATATTAGAAGAGCCTTTGGTTCTTTGAACACCTTAAGAGAAAGTGCATAGGAGAAAGACTGCACACATTTTCTCAGGGGGTACTTTACTGGTAAACTTTAGGAAATAAGAGAACTTGGCAAAAGTTTAAAGGGTAATGTACAACCAAAACAAAGAATTCCACAAAGCACTGACTTAGCACATGCTAACCCATACAACTTGGCAAAATCCAACCCATTCAGTCCCAAGTTACCCAAAATATTAAGACAGGAGATTAAAAGAAGAAGAAGGAAGAGAGAGAGAGAAAGCACCAGAGAGTCCTGTGCAAGTCCAGAACCCAAGAGTCTTGCAGGGGCTGGAGTATGGGATAGGGTGTCACCTCATCTCCATGAAATTCAGTTTGTCCCTTCTCTGAGAAGGGAAAACCTCTGAGAAGAATCTGGCTCCAACTTCTCTGTATCATCCTATTACTTAGTTGTACACAGCAATCATTGTACTTCTTTTCTCCAAACTGAACTGATTTCTCTCAGCATCTCAGTAGCTTCTCATGCACAGTGTTCCAGAGTTCTCTTTATCTTTGTAGCCTTCTGCAGAGCTCACTTCAGTATGCCAATCACTTTTCTTTTTTTTTTTTTTTTTCAGTGGGAAGCCCAGGGTTTGACACAGTGCTCCTGACATGCTCCCAGTTTCTGAATAGAAAATAATCATGTCCCTTCACCTGCTGACTGTACTCCTTCACCTTGTGCTGTTGCCTCTCTTTCCTGGAAGGGCACACTGCTCCTCATGTCCACCATGTTGTCCAGCAGGATCCTCAGATATCATAAAATAAGGAAGACTGCTGACTCAGTAGCGACAAGCTGAAAACTGGCAGCTAGACAGTCTCACTTAGGACAGTCAAAGCCATGGCCAAGAAACCTTACAAGTATAATAAAAAATTATAAGCATAAAAATTTTTTTTCTATATGACTGAAATATGTGCCTATATGTGTGCCTAAGCGTATTTAAATACATATACTCAGTGTAGATAAGCCCAAAATGTTTATGTGAGTTCTTAAGCAAAACTATAATGACTGCTTATTTTGAACGAAGCTACATATAGTCATTGTTTCTATTGCTGTTTTTCCTATGCAAATACTCTGTGCAAACAATCTGTTTCCAAAATCAGTATCCTAACTTCACCAGAACATCCTACTTTAATTCTCCTATCAGCAAGAGTGAACGAATTTTATTGATCAGTCTGTCCGAAAAAAAAGCCAAGTTAAGATTAGTATAAACCTAAAAAAAAATTTCCCCCATACATCTTGTACATGATCTGGAAAAGTCCTTTTCATTTCCATACTCATTTCATTTGGACTTCCTTTTTAATATTTCATCTAAATATTGATCTGTGGAAAACAATTTCCATAAAAGTACTATATATAAATGTCTAATTTAAATTGCAAGTTTCTCCATTTTTTCTAAAGCAGCAAACAGCCAAATCCTATTACCCTGAACAGTTTGATATCATAAATATTTATCCAAGCCCAGTGGTTATTTATTATAGTGAGGTTAGACTATGTCTTCAACCCAAATTTATTTCCACAGTTGCAGTTGGAGCTAATGAAGTCCACATCGTCGCATTGATGATATTCTTTCAAAATGCGCATTAAAACCCAATGTCTTTTACAGAGTTTGCAACAGAACTGCTTTGGAAACTTTCACACTAAGTGTTCACTCTGAGTCTGGAAATAATCACTTACATAATGTTTTTCTCCCTTCCCTATTCCATTGTCAAGACTGTGACTGAGAATTTTATAAAATTCAAGAACTACAGCACTCTTTAGTGAGCTATTAAATCAATATTATTTTTACTTGTCTTTTTACCTTTTGTTTACAAAAAAAAATGATAATTAGGGAACTCAAAATGAACCCTTTGTCTTTTCCATTACATTGGTAATATTTTGTTAATCCATTGAATCTTGCAGGTAATTCTTAGGTTTGACAGAATAAGGTGTCAAAGAAGCAGTTTCTATTCTGCTTGGGTTTTGGATAGATCTAGTTTCCACAGCCAAGGGATCATGATATGAGAGATAAGTGTTTGACTATGCAACTGTCTTTATCCAATCTCTTTAGTATTTACCTGTAATATTCTATTATTAAAAGCTATTCCAATAACTGATATAAACCCTGCAAAAGCAGCTGAGTGCCTGTAACTGTAAAAGTGAAATATAGTACACACATAGTTGTTTTCTTGCAAGGATTTCATTATAGAAAAGTAGGAGAAATTCTAAGAACTTTGTTCAGGGTTATAGAACTTAAAATCTTAAATGTGTTGTTATCAGGCACACTAATGAACACAGAACTTCTTTATCTTATTACAAAAATTAATAGGAAATAGCTCTAGTCACATTTAACTCTTGTCCAGTTCAATGTTATTGTATAACTTCTACAGAAAAAAATAAAAGATAATTAATACTTGAAGCATTTGCCAATTACCTATCTTTTGATGTACCTATCAGTCTCAGAAGAGATCTTATGCTAAGTACACCCACAACTAAATATTGTTTTCTCACACAATTTCCCTCACCAATCATGGCACTATAATCTAGTGGGAACAGGACTCAGCTTCCTTTAATAATTGGCTCAACTAACCAAACACGATGCAGTTCGTAGCTTTATCTACAACACACACCAGCCGCAAATGTGCAAAGAAAGTTTGCAAGAATCTCCACTGCTTGGCCACCATCCCCATTTTGCTGATTAAGACACAAGACATTGTTTCTTATTTTTAGCAGTCGTAACTCTGCCTGCCAAGAGCAAATGATTAATAAGGTCCTTAAAATGACTTAACAGCTGTAAATCAAGTAGTAATTTTAAGAAGCAGAGCTCATGGACAAAATAGCTGTTTAGTTTGCCAGGGAGCAGAAAGATATATTTAGTCACGTCTGGATGCTAAAATTGCCTCCCATCAGATCCTTTAGAAGGTCAAGTTGATTATTCCTCAGGCCTTGTCTGCATGTTGCTCCTGAAAACGTCTCACTACAGCATGCATAGATTCCCATTTTTTTTTCAGGATTTCCAAGTATCACAGACACAAGTCTCTTTGAATCTGGACCTTGTTTGAGAAAATAGGAGGTGTTTCTACATATTGCTGGCTCTGTGTCCTGGATTTTGTTTTCCATGTCTCTCTGAGGCTCTTGTCACCGCCTCCTTTTCATGCTGCTCCTTGCATCCTTACTTCTGCCAAATATATTAGCTAAGATCAAGTAAGCAAATCCAGCTGAAAGTAATAAGTTTTTCCAGAATCACCTCTATCACCTACATGTCTCTCCATTTTGAATCCCTTCACTCATGATTATTCTGGTAGCAAATTTCTGGCCATTCTCAGTGCCAAGTTCAGCAGGCTTTTTCAGGGACACTTTACTTAAAACCATTTAGAAGGTATTCAGGGTACACCAGTGGCATGCACTTCCCTGGGTGTGAATGACTGTACTTACAAATGTGACCAGGGCAGCAATGTAGGCTGCTTGCTCAGAATGGTGAATGGTTGAAGCTGGAGAAGCATTTCTGTGTATCCACTGTCCAGCAGTGTCTACCATAACCAAATTATTTGCTACAGCTGATTCTCAAATGAGAGCTTAAATCATATTCTGGTTATTTTACAACCAACTTTTGTTTAAAAGGCCTGATTCTTCACCCCATGTAGCCAATGGAGCATCTCTGCGGTCTTTAGAGTCAGACCAATCCTATCTCATGTAAAGAAAATTGACATTCTGTAGTTCATGAGCTCTGCAATACATCCATGCAAAGCTTTTAGTAATGATTTTGAAACTGTTTCTTTAAACACCCAGAAGACTAGAAATTTAAAAAAAAAAAAAAAAAACACCAGAACTAAAAGTCTATTTTTCTAAAAACTTATTTTTCAGCCCAAGTTGATGTCATTTGGACCACAACATTCCCTTAACAAGTGTAGCATGGACTGTGACACAGTGGAAGTAATCTCAGTTGAAATCAACACCTGCATCAAAATAGTTTGTTCATTGTTTAGCAAATTTTATGCTGAGGAAATATTTGAAAAATTAAGCCTTTTCCAGATCTCCATTTTTCAGCTACCTTCACTCCAGCCTTGGAATCAACTTATCTTAATGCAAATGGACCAGAAGATTATCTAGTTTCTCGTTTTATCCCATAACTGATTTTGAATTGATTGGTAACTAAAAGTCAATCTGATATATTGGACCACCCAAAGCCCTTCCATGAACATGCCATCATTTTGAAAAGGCTAATTGCTGACCTCCTTTCCTTTCAGACTGTAGGTTATAGGGCACACAGTAAGATTTATAGAAGGAGCAAAGCTCACAGGAGGAAAGACGAGGTTCAGCATATAGAACTTTTAGACAATGCAAAATCCAGGCCATCATTAGAGTCAGTTACTGCCTCTACTAAGAATGCAAAAGGTCAACTTTTTTAAGCAAGTCTGTAACTGCATCTATAATTCCGCCAAGAATGAAAATTGGCAGAAAAAGTACCATGGAATAATTCTGTAGCAAATATAAATCAGCATGGTTTGACTCAAGTCAGTGGAGCTATTCCAGTTTACAATAGGTTAAGATCTGGCCTCAGATGGACATTTGCATGCATAAATCAAGTAATTGCATGCACAAACTGAGAGTTATTGTGATTTGCATGTGTAAGCGTTCACATCAATTAGCAAGAGCACTATTGAAGTAATGCATGGGGTGGCTTTTTCATGTGCAAACAGATGCACTTGCAGACACTGAAGATTTTGTTAATAATAATGTGGGAAGGAGAGAAGAGGCCTCTTACACACTGAATAACCTCTTTTCTTCTCTCTCTTCCTCTGCTTCTTAAGTCTGTTCTTATATGAAAACCCTACTTTAATAAAGAAAAAAATAATACTGAAGCTCTGGGGATAAGGTTAGTCAGAGAAAGAGGAAAAAAGAATCTAACACTGTGTCTGTTTCTGGTATTTCTGTGTCAGTTTTACATTGACACTAAATATGGGTCGGTTTTAAAGGATATTAATCACACCAGACTTACTACAGGGTGCATATTTCTATAGTGAAGCATTGCAAAGCAAGCAATGAGTCACACTAGGGAGAGAAAATGGCAGGTTTTAGACCTGGGAAAGTAATCAAGTGCACCCAAAGAGTACTTTGCAAGAAATTAATGGAAAATGCATGTACATCAACCCAAACACATTCTAATTAAGCTCAAAGGATGAAGAGGCAATTGGCATTGAGATGTGAAGCTAAGAAGTTTGCACCACAACTTTCCAAAAGGTTGAGTCTTCTCAGATCTTGGATTAAGAGGTCAGGCAAGTACAGTGAGGGATGTCAAATCCAAAGGTTCTCCAAAGTTTAAGGGTACCTGGGGGTAAGATTTCAGACTAGCCCAGCTCCAATGAGAGCAAGGAATCAGTGAGAAGGAAGGAGACAGAATGCATGAATTAACGTATTTCAACTGAACCATTAGAGAAACTCATCACAGACAGATAACAGATTGAACAAAAAAAAATGCAAATAGTAAATCTGCCCATACAATCACATTTCTCAAGAATCTAAGCAACTTCTTAAATTCATCAAATAACAAGGGATAGAAAAGGGAAAAGAAGAATCTGTATAAGGCAAAACATTTTGTTTTGACATTTTCAAGATGAAACTTTTTGTTTTAAAACAGTATTTTCATTTCAAGCTGAACTTCAACTTTTCAAATATCAGTCAAGGAAGTCTGAGTATTTCAAAAAAGGGAAAGAAAGAACTTTGGGTAGCATTAAACAACTTTTATAGCCATTAATTTTTTTAATCACTGAAAAATACACTGATTTTCTATTTTGGACTAATTTTGAGCTATATTTGAATTGCTTATTTTGTGGTTAAGTTGACAGAAAAAAATGCCATTATTTTCAATGTCTTTAATTCTGCATTCCAGTCTGAACTGAAACCAGTTAATATAAAATCCTGGGATGTGTTACTTTTCACAGGCTGATGTTAAAAAGCAAAGTGGAATAGGAGAAGAGAAATTGTGTAATCTCATTGTGTCCTAACAAGGGTAGTGTGATTCTGTCTTCCAAACACACCACTTCCAGCTCTGTGGGACCAGCAATTCTGTGCACACAGCCTGGGAGGGTGTTTAAAAAAAGATGGTCACTGCCTGGTTGACAGATTGCAATACACATTTCTGTCAAGGGAGGTGAGGCCATGGAGAATGACTTCTCTGACATGTTCATGGCCTCTTATTTTTTTCCTCTTCATTTCACCACTCTCATAGTTCTTTCCATGAGCCAGATGATGAGATATTGAATTAATTTAATATTTAACACTTAATGAAAAATTATTTTTTTAATTACCTGCTTATAGCTTACTGGCACAAGACTTGGAGTTGCAATATAAAACATCTCTATCTTTGGTATTTCTGTCTTTGTCTCATATATGGATAACTGCTGGTCTTTTCCATAGCATCTCTGCTTCCTGTCCAAGGAATGCTATAATTGATGGAAGTGCCATGGACAACCAGGATGAAAAAGGACTTGCAGGCATTAGGAAAGGCAACTCACTATCACTCCAGATCTTCAGAATTTAAAGGCTCTGTGCTTGTAATGTGGCCTTGTTAAGATGTGTTTTCTGTACAGCTTTTTATCTGTACAAGACTTATCACAGTGGGGTCCTATAAATGAGGCTCTTGGAGCTACCACAATGATGCATGCACAATATCACCACAGTAATAAAAATGACTCAATAACTATCATATTTTGTGTACGTATTTTATGCAAACTTGATAATATTGTCACCCATTTGGATGGGGTCCACTTTATTTTCTATAAAGAGCACACTAAAACTCACAAAAATCACAAGATAATTAAGAGACAAGCCAAAGGTAGCTTGTGTAACTCTTGGTGGATGCAGAGGCACGTTCCCTTCCTTCCCAGTCATATAACCTAAGAGAAGGCATTTCTTTTTCTGTACCTGATACAGCAGCTACCAAAATACTCCAAATCGTCACTAAGAACAAGCCAATGCAAAATGTCATTGGAAAGAATGACTGACAATCTTATTTTTTGTGTAGTTTTTGCTGTTTCACTAAAGGTAGCAACCAGAGATATGAAGTGCATTTCATTAACAAAAGAATACTTCTGAAAAAAGGAATAAAGAAAATTCACAGAGGTAATATGTGTCAGAAATTATTCAAGCAATCAAGTCTTATCAATCTGAGTGATCTCAGTAATTCTTGGAAGCACTAAAGTTGTATGCATTGTCTTCTCCATCCTTTTGTCAATCATCCCTTTAATCTTTTTCAATTTTGTTGACAAAATTAACTATTAAATCAATTCATAAACTACACAGAAACAAAAAGCAGAAGGGAAAGGCTAGCAAAAAGCTGTATTAGTATAGATGAGCACAGAGGTTTCTTAGGGAGGAAGCAGCCTTCAATACAAACTTGAGAGTGAAAATAAAATAATACAGAAGAAATACAGAGAGTATGGTATCATATACTGTTGTTTTCTAACCCTTTTCAGTTAGTTATAATATCTCCCGTGACCATGATTTCTCATATTAGGTATTTCTTATGTGGGAAATCTGGTACATTTGGCTGACCAGAGTTAAATTTTGGCCCGTTAAAAACAGTTGAAAACATTATGTTTGTAGTTCTGTGACTTCATCCTGCAAATACTTCCACTCTTGTATATGAGAGAGAGGAGTATCTTTTCCTTTGGATGCCCAAAGAAGACTGAGATCAAGTCCCTGTTGATTTCTTAGAAGCAAAAAGAGAAGTGTTCAGAGTAATCGACCTCCACTAAAACTGCTAGAATTGTACTGATAGACAGTCTTCCAAGGAGTATTGATGTTGTTGGCAATCACTGCCCAGACACCTTGCTTGAAGGATGCTGTTTTCACTAATTCCAGAAAGCTTTCCTCCTCTTTGTTCTAGTGATGGGTGGTTTTGGTGATACAAGGTCTGGACACAACCAGGGGATTACAGAATTCTAGAATCATAGAATACTTTGGGTTAGAAGGGACTTTTAATGGTCATCTAGTCCAATCCCCATGCAACGAGCAGGGATATCTCCAAGTAGACCATATTGCTCAGAGCCCCTTCCAACCTGACCTTGAATGTTTCCAGGAATAGGGCACCCACCACCTCTCTGGCAACCTGTTCCAGTGTTTTACCCCCTTCATCATAAAATGCTTCTTCCTCATATCTTGTCTGAATCTACCCTCTTTTAGTTAAAAAATATTCTCCACTCTCCTATTGCTACAGACTCTTCTTAAAACTTTGTCTCCATCTTTCTTGTAAGCCCCCTTTAAGTACTGAAAGGTTGTTATAAGGTCTCCCCACAGCTTTCTCCTCTCCAGGCTGACCACTCCCAACTCTCTCAGCCTGTCCTCATAGGAAATATGTTCCGGCCTTCTGATCATTTTGGTTGTCCTCCTCTGGATCTGCTCCAATGTGTCCATGCCTTTCCTGACTGAGGGCTCCAGAGCTGGATGCAGTACTCCAGGTGGGGTTTCACAAGAGCAGAACTGTAGTGGTGGATGCTCTGTATTAAAAAAAATGTATTTTCAGGTTTTCACCAACCAGTCATTCATACCTGAATGATAATCCATCACTTCTTATACAAGTGGTCTGATAAAAGCAGTGAAAATATTAGGCAATATTATGAGTTTCCACTTGTGCGTGCAGTCTGTGTATGGTGCACCTTACTGTTCACAGGATCTTCTTGCATATCTGAACCACATCTACTAGTGAAGTTGTCACATCTACAGAACTCCCTGTCTCTTCAAATGAAGATGATGTTGAGTTTTCACAATTGATTAATGTTTCTAAATAATGAGTATTATAGAAACACTTAGAATAGAGCTGAGATAGGTGAGTCCTGATAAGGATTCCGTCTGGATTTTCTGAATTTCCCCCATAATAAAGGACTCAGATTGAGGGTGTATCTAATTATTCATGTGAGACTGACTGTGAAGGGTGTTTTCATGCAAGTCATATAAATTAATAAACATAAATGTGTTTATTAAGAGTGTGCAGATTTACACCTCCCTTCATATCTTGGAAAATATTTCACTGTCACAAAGATAAATCACCTTCTGAGTGGAAGGAAATAAATTCTAGTTTACATCTGTGTTCTTTGAAACACCAAAGACTCTCTCAAAACACTTCAGCCCATATTTCAGCAACAGCCTTTTGCAATAAAATTGGAACTTAATTTGGCCACTGAGGTTAAAGAAAAAAATTTCTATAAATACATTGGTAGCAAAAGGAGGGCTGAGGCGAGTGCCCATCCTTTACTGGAGGCAGAGGGTAGCATAGCATCAGGGGATGAGGAAAAGGCCTTCTTTGTCTCAATCTTTAGTACCAAAACCAGTTGTCCTCAGGATACTCAGCTCCCAGAGCTGGAAGTTAGTGACTGGGTGAAACCCCCATAATCCAGGAGGAAAAGGTTAGTGACCTGCTATGCCAAATAAACACCTACAAGTCTATGAGCCCAGATGGGATGCACCTGAGAGTAATAAGGGAGCTGTCAAAAAAGCTTGCCATGCCACTTTCATTCATTTCCCAGCAGCCCTGGTTATTTGGAGAAGTCCTAATTGACTGGAAATTAGCAAATGTAGTGCCCATCTATAAGAAGGGTCAGAAGGATGATCCAGGGAACTACAGGCTTGTCAGCCTGACCTTGGTACCAAGGAAGGTTGTGGAAGAGACTATCCTGAGTGCCATCACACAGCATTAGCAGGACAACTAGAGAATCAGACCCAGTCAATATGAAAGGCAGGGCCTGCTTTACCAACCTGATCTCCTCCTATGACAGGGTGACCCACCTAGTAGATGAGGGAAAGACTGTGGATGTGGCCTATCTAGACTTTGGTAAAGCGTTTGACACCGCTTCCCACAGCATTCTCCTGGAGAATCTGGCCGTTTGTGGCTTGGACAGATGTAGTCTTTGCTGGGTGAAAAACTGGCTGTCTGGTTGGGCCCAGTGAATGGAAATAAACACAGCTGGTAGCCAGTCACTAGTGGTGCTCCCCAGGGCTCAGTGTTGGGGCCAGTCATGTTTAATACCTTTATTGATGATTTAGCTGAGGAGATCAAGTGCATCCTCAGTAAGCTCACCTAACTCAAGTTAGGTGAGAGTATTGATCTCTCACCTAAGGCAGGAAGGCTCCCTAAAGGAGTCTTTGGCAGCCCGGATTGATGGACTGAGTGCAACTGCATGATATTCAACAAGGCAAAATTCAGGGTCCTGCACTTGGATCACAACAACGTCCCCTGCAATGCTACAGGCTTGGGGAAGAGTGGCTTGAGAGCTGCTCAACAGGAAGAGATTTCACAGTGCTGGTTACCAGCTGGTTGGATATGAGCCAGCAGTGTGTCCGGGTGGCCAAGAAGGCCACAATGGCATCCCGAGCTGTGGTAGCAATAGTGTGGCCAACAGGACATGGGCAATGATTGTCCCCCTGTACTTGGCACTAGTGAGGCCACACCTCACATCCTGTATTTAGTTTTGGACCCTTCACTACAAGAAAGACATTGAGGTGCTGGAGCATGTCCAGAGAAGGGCAGTGGAACTGGTGAAGAGTCAGGAGCACAAGTCTTATAAGGAGCAGCTGAGAACTGGGGTTGTTTAATATGGAGAAGAGGAGGCTCAGGGGGACCTCATTGCTCTCTACAATTATCTGAAAGGAGGTTGTAGCCAGGCAGGGCTACATGTCTCTTCTGCCATGTCTCAAGTGACAGAAAAAGAGGAAATGGCCTTAGATTGCACCAGTGGAAGTTCAGATTACATATTAGAAAAAAAATTTCACTGAAAGAGTGGTTTGGTATTGGAACAAGTTGCCCAGGGAGGTAGTGACATCACCATCTCTGGAAGTGTTCAAGAGGTGTCTGGATGTGGCACTTGGGGTTATGTTTTAGGGGTGATTATGGTGGTGCTGAGTTAACAGTTGGACTTGATGATCTTGAAGGTCTCTTCCAGCCTTGGTGATTCTGTGATTCTGTGACACATGCCAAGATTTGCCACAGTGAATTTGCAAACTAAAGAACTGTTCCTAGGAATTCTCTTCTCATTTTTAATTGGAACCAGGTGTTTGTTTGTTCAAAATCTGTGAGGCTTTTCCCAGGACCTATCACAAAATTGTATTACAAGATTGAAAACCTGAAAAATGACCCTGTCTCTGATAAGAAACTTCTGCCTCCAAGATCATGCACATCATGATAACGCATGACAGAGATGGTAGATAGAGAAGCAGTGTCAAGGCCTGATAGATCTTTTCAGAGTCAAACTGGCTACAACGTTTAAACTCACTACAATCATGATCTCTGTATATTTGCACAACCAAATCATGCCTGGAAGTGCTCTAAGAACACATAGTGTGTCAAGCACACAAGTAAATTGGGGGCTGGAGGAAAGGATTTGAACCTTTTTCAGGAAAATATGAAGTATGCATTGCTAAGAACTTTACCATTAAATTGAAACTACCTAAAAAAGTTTTCTCAGCTTGTCAGTGTTTATTTATCCCCTCTTCAGGCATCTGTTACTGCTTTGCATTTTGTAGTAATTAGTAAAATATGTAGAAAGATAGTTATTTTAAACTGAGAAATTAAAACTCCAGACACACTCTGCATTTTTATCCAAGGCTTTTCAGTGGATGACACATTTCTGGATCCAGTCTGATTCTGGTGTCATACTGCTGGCAATAAAATGTATTCACTCTTGTTGTGCCTAATCATACATGCTAGTAATATCTGGGAAGATGTTGACAATGTAGGTGAGACAGATCTTAAGGGCAGATGATCAAAAACTTTAAATAGTTCCCCAAGAGGGCGAGTGTCTGGCAGAGAAGTTTGCTGTATGAAAAGGGTTTAAATGATAAACACAAACATATCTTGCTCGAGACAGAGATGTCTGGAATATGACCAGCCAGAGCAAGGGAAGAGAATTACATCTGTAGACAGAGAACAGCAGATCAGCTCAACACAAGAGAGAGGCCACTGGTGAGCAGGAATCTGTTTGTAGTAGCTGGTTATTAAAATTAAAGCTTTTTGTCCTCATTTGAAAGTCAGTCCACTGGTGTTTGATATGTTGTTTTAAAAGGAGAATTTGGTGAAGAAATAATTTTGTTTCTCCTTTTTTCAATCAAAGGATGAGGCAGCATTACTAAGCCTCATGCCAGCACCAGTAACCCTGACTCTCAAGTACTCCAGTCATCTGCCACGCTGGGCCGTTGTCATGGGGGACCTCTCATCAGCACGGACCAAATCAACCCTGAGCCTTCTTGCCCATCCCCACCCCATGCTCCCCACAGATTCATGTGGCTTTCCAGGTCTCACCATCTCAGGCCTTTTCCCTGCCAGCCTGCCCACCAGCAGTGCTGATACAGGTACAGCGTCACCAAGGTAAAATTCAGGTTGTAAACTAGTTCAGGGAAAGTTTCAGCAGCTCTCTGCCACCATGGCCATAGTCTGAAACACCTCCTGGGGCTCCCAGGCACCATGTCTTTCCCAGTTCCAGAGGCAAGGCTGCCCCTGGGGACCTGGGGCAACAACAGGCTCTGAGTTCCCTGGCCGCTTCACTGGGGCCTCAACCTCATGCTACTCAGCTCTTCAACACAGCAGACACAAAGAGGCCCTCATTTGACAAAAACAATACTGTTCAGAGTGGAATCTAGTGTTGAATGCATGTTCCTGTACCTTTCCAAATTTTTATTGAAAGAGATGGATAATTGTAAAGATAGCTTTATGTTTTTTCTTTTCTCTCTGAGAGATAATGGGGATGCTGAGAAATAGCAGTTTACCAAATGCCAGTGATGTCTACAATACAGCACTTCAGTCCAGTAACTATTGTCCCTTGTACCAGTGGCAAAAATATTTTAATCTGGACTATTCTTTGGAAACCAAAATTCTGGAAAATGTTGTTTCATCTGTCACTTGAATCTGTTTGCACTTTGCCAACATCTTTTACTATCTCTCCACTTATATATTCAGCTTTAAAATGTCACCATAAGAACTAACAGGGTTTTCAGACGATGTAAAACTGGAAGAAGGATCAATATGTCGGACAATAGGGCTGCCATTCAGAGGGATCTTAACAGGTTGAAGAAATGGGCTGACAGAAAGCTCATGAGGACCCCATACCTGGGACAAAGTAATGCCATGTAGCAGGACAGTTTGGCAGCTGACTGGCTGGGGACCAGCTTTGCAGAGAAGGACCTTGGAGATCCTGGCTGATGGTATGTTGGGTGGTATGACCTTTTGGTTTCAAAGACTAACCACACACTGGGCATCATTTACAATACTGCACCAGTTGAAGAAAATCTATACAGTACTTGTAAGGCCACTCCTACAAGTGCAGTGCTTGGTTTTGGGGTCCCCATCAGCAGTTTAACATAATCATTGAATCATAGAATTATAGAATGGTTTGGGTTTGAAGGAACCTTAAGGATCATCCATTTCCAATGCCCTGCTATGGGCAGGGACACCTTCCGCTAGACCAGGTTGCTCCAAGACCCATCTAATCTGGCCTTGAACACTTCCAGGGTTGGGGCAGCCACACTTCTCTAGGCAACCTGTTCCAGTGCCTCACTACCCTCACACTAAAGAATTTCTTCCTAACATCTAATCTAAACCTACTCTCAGTTTGAAGCCATAACTCCTTATCCTACCACTACAGTTCCTGATAAAGAGTCCCTCTCCAGATTCCTTGTAAGCCTCCTTCAGATACTGGAAGGTTGCTATGAGGGGTCCACACAATCTTCTCTTCTCCAGGTGGAACAGCCGCAACTTTATGATCCTGTCTTCATAGGGAAGGTGCTCTAGTCCGCTTGTTAACTTTGGGGCCCTGCTCTGGACTTGCTCCAGCAAGTCCATGTCCTTCTTATGTTGGGGGTACCAGAACTGTATGCAGCATGTTACATTAAGTGTGTTCCTGGAAAATGGGAAAATATGCAAAAACAAGGTTCAAAAGCATAAATCTGACCACTGTAGAGTGGTTTCTAAGTCAGACATTCAAATAGACTCTGAATAGAGTTCACAAACAGCATGGCACCAAGTGGTTTCTGGGGAAATGAGTAAAGGCAACAGGTTGATTTGGTAGCTATCTTGAATGGGCTTCACAAAACAGAAGGCGTGGAGGGAGAAGGGCTGCAGTGTACTGTTGTTTTCCTCTCTAGGAGGACAGCTTGGTATGCAATCTCTCTGATATCTTTAGTCTATTTAAACCTACACACTGCCAACTTCCATACAAATCAGAAGCAAATCTATATATTTGATGAACTTACCTCTCTGTATGTTGTTTGAAAAAGCAAAAAGAAAAATAATCCCTTTGCCAGCTATGCCTTCAAAAACAGAAGCAAAACAAAGGAAAAAAGACTTTTTAAAATTTCTGTTTGCTGAATTCTCTTTAAAGGCAAGTTTTAGCAATATCATTTCATGCTTCTTTTTTAAAAAGACAGAAGTGTTTTTCACCGAAATATACTATTATGTCAAAATGTGTCAGTTTCATTAAATTTTTGTCAGGATACAAAAGAAATAAGTGGCACTTTAACTGGAAAATAAGGAAATTACTTGGACTGTGGAAGACTCTCTTCCCTGCTTTGCCTCATTCGAAGAGTTTAGAAAGTAAAAATAAGTATTAAGGATTATTGTTTATTTCTAATCATATCTGCTTGGCTATATTTTTGGTAGAAAGGCTTGATTTTATACGTCATACAGTCTAAAAATTCGATTTGTTCTGAAACTTTGGTCACCATCCCAAAACTGTTTTTCTGCTGGTCTTCTTTAGAACTCAGTGTCTCAGAGACTGAACTTAATACTTTCTTCCATTGCATCAGGTTAGTGCAGAAACAGGTCATCACTGTTGTTTCAGTCAAGAGGCAGAATTTACAAAGAAGTTGTCTGAGAGAAAAAAAATACTTGATACACAGTCATAAACCATGCAGGACAGCTCCTTTTATTTATTATTCTTGCATTACTGTGAGATGCCCTGCTTATTTCTCTGCCTTTCTATCTAATTTCCCCAAGTAACTGCATTACACCTGATAATCCATTTAAAGTAATACTGTGTTTTCCTCACATTACTGGAAGCTTTTATTTTTCTCATTGATTCTTTAACTGTAGAAAATCAGATTAAATAAAGACTGTTCCAAGATCTGCTATCAGGGAGGACAAAAAAACCCAAAAAAACCAGTTTGCTAGAGATGTCATGAACTTTTCTACGAAGTGTCCAGTGATAAAAAATGGTGATTTTCAAGACTTTTTTTTTTTTGTGATGTAAAAAGTGCTTTATGTTGTAGCAATGAGCAACATAAAGCAGAAACAGCTTAGTCAAAAAAGACTATCCCATTGTGCCATTCGATAACCAGAAAATGTGATCTTTTTCACAGTAAGTTCATAATCTATAAAAATTAGCTCAGATCAAAGTTGACAACTCAAGTGGGTGTTACTATAGTTTTAATGGTGACAAGAAGACCTGATAATCCTACAATATATTAAAAGATAACACAATCACCATGTCTTGGTATGATTTTCAAGGGATCATAGAGGACAGGCACTCAGACTGTAAGTAAGCACTGTGGTATTTAAACAATAAGAGCTTCAGAGACCAGAGGTGGTGTCGTTTTATAATTGCAGTGTTTCTGAGTGTTATAACATTTTTTAGTTTGGAAAGGATATCACACGTTCCCCTGCATGGAGGTGTGTGTGGTCAAGTTTGCCATTATTTTCTGTGCAAACGCTTAACAAATTTTTTT
This sequence comes from Manacus vitellinus, assembly GCF_001715985.3. NCBI lineage: Eukaryota > Metazoa > Chordata > Aves > Passeriformes > Pipridae > Manacus > Manacus vitellinus. Next base: position 24,578,200 of record NW_021940535.1, on the reverse strand, counting down.
CCTGTAAATGTTAAGAATACAGCTTCAAACCTAAAATTAAAGAATGATTATGGTAGAATAAAACTGAAGAACAGCTAATAAGGGTTATTCAGAATAGTTAGTCACCATTACACCCACACCAGCATTTCAAGGATATTGCAGAAATCTTTTGGTGCTTACAATACCTCAGGGCATCTGAGTATGACAGAACTACTATAAACATTATGCTACAATAGATTCTTAATCCAACAGGAGCATTTTAAGGCAAGTATCTAAATGCAATTATTGGTTTTCAGAACATAAGTAGAATGTAAGCATTGTTGATCACATCTCAAAGGACACATTTGATGGAAGTTTAGAGCTCTATAACGTTACTTTTGTGCATATATCTCACCCAGATGTATCCATTCTAGAAGGCTTGTCCCTTCAAGTTGAAGTGGGACATACTAGCAGTTGTTGACACGTGTGGACGAGGGAAAAGCCCTTCTCCTCTGTTATCTGGTAGAAGACCAAATGCTAAAACTGCAATTTGCTGTACTGATTATTTCATTATGATTTATCTAACTAGTGCCACAGCTTTCGAGAAAGAACTACTGTCCAGTCTTGAGAGGTTTACAGGGACGATGATTGCCACTGTTACTTAATTACTAACATAATGAAGTTTAATGTTGCTAATCTGTAAGAAAACAGGATGTGTTTTTCCTTATCAATCTTAAAAATGAGTATCAGCAAGCTGCAGATTAAGAAGAGGAAACCTTTTATTTTGTTCTGCTTCACCATGACTCCACAGATGCCAGTTGAGCTATCCCAGTTTGCATCAGATTAGACAGATAAACTGCCATCATGCCAGTGTGAGTCCGCTTTTAATGAGGAATAATTCTGGTTGATATAAGTGGAAGTGAAATGCTGCTTTCAGGCTCTGTATCAGGGAGGATGATGAAGACTTAGTAAAGAGTGGTTCAATTTCAGCAACTGACATACCTTTGTATTTTGGCAACTCCTTCGCCCCCTTGAGTTGGTCACATCCTCTTGTTCTGTGAATCCTCCTGTCCTTGCCCATGTTCCATTTCACTGGGGAATGTACCAGGACTGTTCTTGTGTTTCCTATTGCTGTTACTCAGCATTGAAAATCATTTATCACACCAGATTTGCTTGGCAGGTACATGTACAGCTGTTGTTCAACTTCCATTCTTTCCTGCCTTCTCCAAGGAAAAGCACAAAAAACCTGTGATTTTTCATTGCAAATCCCTCCGAAAAGATAAATCCTGTTGTCTTGCATAAAAATGTACAGAGTTCCCTAATAATACACAAGGAAAGGAAAAAGACAAAGACCAGAGGGGTGATTTGATCCAGTGTAGATACTCTGGACGGAAACTCTAGCTTGTGCCCTTGCTACAATGCAAGTACAGAATGGGTAACAACTGGCTCTCAAGTTTCCTATGTTACCCCACTGTACACAGCTGTGTTAGGTTATTACCTTGGCTGTTTGTTTAGAAATTTGTTTGTCTAATATTCTGTAGTGTAAATGCAAAGTCTTTCTGCAAGTTCCATGCTTACTTCAGTTTGAAAATAGCTTTCCTGAGTTTGTTTTTCCTTTTGGTTTTTAAATGCTCATATTTTAAAATTCTGAGCTTTCCTTTAATCCTTAGTTTCTACTTTATTGTAATTTTGTGTGTTTAAGGTTGCTGATGTATAATTTGTCTTACACAACCAGGAAATGTTTCCCAAAATGGCAATTCTTTACTGTCTTTCCAGCCCTCTACCAATGTCCTTGAATGGAGAGACATTACAGCCATCCTCATAAAAGCAAACCAAAGCCTGAGATATCGTTATGAACTGATGAAACTAAGTGCTCAGGAATTTTTTTAAACCACCATAGACCTTGTTGGAGCCTGTTAACTGCCATTTTAATACAAGTAGGTATTTCGCTACCTTCTTTCGCAGTAGTATTCTTTGATGTTTCAGAATTTATCTGAACACATCCACTATCCTGTGACAGTACAATAGTTCAAATAAGTCTTGGGTATAAATCATATTGTACAAACTCTTAAGTCTTTTTTTTTCCTGAATACTTAGGGAGGATTTCTGAGCATTTGGGGATTTTTATTTGAACTAAGACAGGTATTTAAATCTTAAAAATACAGTTGAACCAATACATGTCAAAAGCCTTTAAGATTCAGCAAAAGCTGGTAAAACCAATACAGAGGAACAGACAGTCATCCATTTTTTTTGCATCAAGAAGCTCTAGTTAACACCCTGAGAGCCAGATTTTTGGCCCAAGGATTTCTGACCATCATATGAGCAGGTGTTACAGAGAGCAAGGTGTGCATTATCATGTGTCCCAACTATGATACTTGAAAGACTGCTCCTGGGTGGACAGCCCAGTTCTAGTCAAGATACTTAAGCCCTAAATTCCCACAGAGTAGCACTTTATTCATAGTTTCTGATGACACACGGGCCTATGTGTACTTATTATAAGAGAGTCTAAACAAAAAAAAAATTACTGTGGCTTTCAGTGAGATAGGTTGTTACCCCTAAGAATATTTTTAGAAGTAAATGGGTAATAAAACACCATTTTAATACATCTTCTGCTGTTGGTCTAAAGTTTCTCTTTCAGCACATACATAGTGTAAAAAAACACAACTGTTTCTCCAACATGCATCTAAGCTGAAAAACGGGAGTATGGGATTAGCACCAGATTCTAGTCCTCCTGCAGAAAAGGTAGAATAATTCTCAGTAGATAACTACCTGTATTTTATCCTGCACTCCTAGCAATTTTACTACACAGTACAGACTTAGATTTTCTGGAAGGAAAAAGATTTGCGGATGTTCCTCTAAGAGGTTTTTGTTTCACAAAATTTGGCCCAAGGTCACAGAGAGTCATGCTGCTCAAAGCTAAACTGAGGTTTGTAGGATGAATGAATCCTGTCACAGTATTGCAGGAAAAAATACCCTCGTAACACAACTGCAGGTAGTGGTCTTTTTGACTTGTTTGTTGTCTGTGTAGGTATGGCCAAAACCCGATGAAAGTATGTATATATACTACTCCCCCAGGAGAAATATTTAATTCAGTAGTGTTTCTTGAGATGTCTGGACCTGTCTAAATAGGAAAATTTACCATCTTAACTATACCGCTGTAATTCCCCATGGGGATGGAAGGAATAAGTGTATCCATGAAGGCAGTTATACTTCTGGCAGTAAATTTCTCTGGGTAGACAAACCCTTCAGGTTTTGTCTGTAACAGGAAATTTCAGACCTGATATTCATAAGATATAATTGATGAAGTGGCAGCCCTGAGACAACACAGCTGCTTAACCTTAGGGGAAAGAGTAAGGGGGCCTGTTTGTTACTTCACAGTATGCTCCATCATATAAAGGACTAATAGCGCCTTGTTTGGTATTGCTTTGTGCCCTCTCAGTGCTCTGTAGACCTCAATTTTATATGGATCAGACACTGACTATTTGAATCAAACTCAACTGATTTGGCTTGTTAGACTCAAGTTCATGAAGTAGCCTGTGTTCTTCCCATCCATGTGGTAGAAGTGTGCTGTCAGCTAAATACCAGATGTTGCCAGTAGAGAGTTATCAGGTGAGAGGGGCATTATACTAAGATACTGAATATGTGTAACCTACTTAGTAAAGCAGACTCACAAAAGCACGTTGTTTCCTTAGTCAGTGACAGACATGCTACACAGAGATGCTTTGCAGACTCGCAGAAATAGATCCTATCAGTCTTAATTTGCCTAAATTTGCATATCCAAAGCTGCCTTTCAGAGGCTTCCAAACTCATTTCACTTCTTGCCTGACCATGTAGACACATTATAACTTCTCTTATTTTTCTTCAGATGGAGAAACAGCCTCTCATCTTTGCCCAGAAGTTTATCACTTACCAACCATCACCAGCAACGAGCACAGTTATTCTTGTTGTTGTTACCAATGAAAAAATAATAAGAATTCACCAGCAGCAATGGCAAGACATGAAGCATATTTTAATTTAGTAAATGCACAAACACTGCCATAAAACATCAGTAGCTTGAGGTCTTCTTTGGAAATGAGCTGTCAGAAGGGGAATCAAAAAAAAAAAGAGCAGTTAGTATCAAAAGGGCGTTGTCTGACCTGGTGGTTTCACAATTTTTTTCCTGGTACATAAGTCCTATTTAGGACCAGGAGTCTTTTAACCTGGTGAGTATTTTTGCTCACATGTGGTGGTGTGAGGGGGCAGCCAAATTAATTTCTTTTTTTTCCTAATATGCTTCAAGTGCTTAAGGAATGTCATCAAGTCCTCTATCCATCCTACATGTCATCCCTTAAATTAAAAAAAAAAGAAAGAGCCAAAATATAAAAATCCCAAAGACTTCCACATGTCAAAATGCCCTCACTCTGTCAGAGACAAAGTAAGAGAAATGTCCAGGATTTCAGTTTTTCCCATGATGCCAATATTCAGCTCCACATAAAGTGGAGAATAAATACATATTTATTCTCAGAGAATAAATACATATTTTTTACATTGAGTTGAATATGAATGTGGCTGTGGACAATTTTTCAGCTTTTCACTCAAGAGCTTACTCCCTCTTTTCCTCCTCCGTAAAACATGCAACTGAGCAGACTCTGTTAGAACTAACAGTGACAGATATGATTAATTAGCTGCATAATCTTAAATTGTTGTTCTAGTTTTTATGTTAATTTTTGTAAGAGGAGGCTTAAATCATTAAACTTTACTCTTGGGGCTAAGGTCTGTAGTGATGGACCTGATTTGGAAGCTCAAATTAACAAATTAAAATCTGTAAAATAGTTTGTTCCAGTTTCACACTGCAGCTTGGCTTAATTAAAATTTAAGTTAATATTTAGTCCTTTAACCATTTTCAGTCCCTATTTAAACTGCTACAGGTCATCGTTAGAGATTTGTGTTCTGCTCCTGAATTGTCTATCCCTGGATACCCTAAATGTTTGCACTCCGTACTTCAGTTTCTCTTTGTGTAAATCTGTATTACCGCTAACTACTTCTAACTTTAAAGTACCTTCAGACCAAGTGTGAAGACTTCCAGAAAGTGTAGTACTAAAAGTAAGACCTAACAGCTGGCAGCAGCAGTGGTCCCTGGCTGACAGTAACAGTGGGGCTGAAACAACAAGACACCATTTACATCAGGAAAAGAACAGGCCAAGAAGACTTTCTGCATAAAAGAAGATCCATGGATTCAAGTTTTGAAATCCTCCTTTTTCAGATGAGCTTGGACAAATCTAAAATTATTCACTAACTCATAGGTGTGAGCGAGGTGGCTCTTGACTTCTGCTGGAGACAGCCACCAAGCATAAGCCTTCCTGAACCAAAGGGCTGGAAGAGACCCAAGAAGATCACCCTGTACATCCTCAGGTGTCATTCATGAAAAATACTTGTTCAAATACCTCTTTAAGATTTCCAGTGCTGACCATTTCTAACTACCATAAATTTCTGCTTCACTCTTCTTGTTGAAAGGACTGTTTTGTGCCCTGATATCTAACCTAAATCACCTTTGCTGTTCATTGTCATTGTTTTCTGCTGGACATTTTCCAGCTGGCACACGCCCTTCATGAAGTCTTTTGCCCAAAGCCAAGTAGCATACTCCAGCTGAGGCATTCACAGTGCTGAGCAGAGCAGAAGGATTATTTGCCATGTTTTGTAATCTGTGTTCCTGACTAGTGTATGTCAGGAGGGTGTTTCGTAACAGCATGAATCTCTTGACTTGTATCAAGATTTAATTTAACCATAAACTCATACCTTCTTTTCCATAAAAATACCACCAAGTCAGTCATTGTGGTTAGCCCACAGCCTGTACTTGTGCAACTGGTCACACCCCGCTGAGTTTAGTTCCTAGAACATGTCCTTATTGAATATCACCCTATTTTTTCAGACAATTTATCCAGTTAGTCAAGGTAATTTTGAATTCTAATCCTGTCCTCCAGCATCCAGTCTTTCTCAACTTGACAGTTTCTGGAAATTTAATAGGCATGCTCTTCTTCCCATCTAGGTCATTAATGAAAATATTGAATATAACACAACCAGGGCAAACTCTTGCAGAATTCCTTTTATGCATCTGTTAGCATAAAGGATTTGTGGCAAAGTAATCAGTAAAAGTTAGTAGGCAGATGCATTTAACTGTTAAATTATCTCTTCTTCTAAGTCAGCACACTTGGACTTGAATGCAAACAATTCAAGTTCGAACTGTATGGTTTAAAAATCCGAATATGATTGCATCTGTTCTTATCTGAGAGGTCTGTTTCAGGAGAGACCCATTTTAAAGCTCATTATAGCTAATGAATGACTCCTATAAATTTCAATGGGCTTGAAAAAAAGGCTAAATGTGATCCTTCACTGACATGAAAATAAAGTTCTGCAGAAGTCAGCATTTGATTTTAAAAATATTTTGATTAATTAAATTAATGAGTCAGCAAAACTGGCTAAAAATTGATTTTTCTCAAACTTTGTATTTTCACCAAATGATCAAGGAATAAATCAAACATATTTCAAATTTATCATACAAACATCTAAGAGTAAATGAATAACCCACTCAAATTTAATTACCAAAAAAATATCTCAGCATGGGATAATGGTGGGCCTCATTGGCACAGATCCACGACTTCAGAGTCAGCCTCTTCTAGCTCTCACAGGGTTTGAAATGTTAAATACAGATTACAGTGTCCTACAGCCTCCATCAGTCAAATATTTTTGCAGTTGTGTAGCTTGATGGTTCATCTACGTAGATTCAGAGACAGTAAACTCACTGTAGGAGACTGCTGTGATTACCTCCAAAATATGCACAAGGGAGTACCTTAAATTAATTTGTGCCTAGACTACATTTTATTTCCTTTATAAAATAAAAGTGGTTAAATAGTTAACACTAGAAAGAGTTTTACTGTAGCTTTTTTGATGAGTCCAGAAATTGATTGTTTTAATTCCAATGGCTAGTTATCCTCTCAATTAAAATTTTGCAGCCTGGAGTCTAAACCTGGCTCGTTTCAGCCAAGCTTGCACACAGTGAAACTCAAAGGATCACAAAAGCCTTTCCCTTTTATATTTCTGTTTTCCATACAATTACTTCAGGTGTAACCCTTTATCTCCTCTTTCACAAGGTAGAAGTCTCCTTACAGTCTTTTTTATCCAGCTCCCAGTTGTGGATCTTCACTAAATATCCCTTATTTTTTCCTGCATCATCATTCAATCTTATTTCACCAGAGTCCTCTTCGAGTGCTATTGCTAAATTGCAAGCTGAGTAAAACATGCAATCTATGTATCTTGAACAAGGCAGGGATTTTTAAAATAGGTTCATTTCAAATGAAGGTGGTGAAACCCTGGAAGAGGTTGCCCAGACAAGTTGTGGATGCCCCATCCCTGGAAGTGTTCAAGACCAGGTTGGATGGGTCTTTGAACAACGTGGTCTAGGGAAGGTCCTGTCCTACCAATGACAAGAGGGTTGGAACTGAATGATCTTTGAGGGTCCTTCCAACCAAAATTCTATGATTCTATGAATTACCACTGGATGTCTGCAACATTCAAATTGAAGTCCTCTGCCCTTACACATTGGAGACAGGCATCACTACAGTTCCTTAAGACTTATCTTCTACTGCTTGGACCACCTTTACAGATTCTTTCAAGTCAGCTGCCCTTTTCTTTCTTGCCAAATTCCGGCATCTATTTCTGCACCTAACCTTCCACAGTGTCCTAAGTGTGCACTGCTCTTTGCATTTAGTGACAAAGACCTGTTGCTTTCCCTTTTTGTGATCTTGTTCACACCGGGATATCAGCAAGAGAGCAGTCACTGCTGAGTGTAGGGCAACCCAGTAGAGATACTGGGCAGGAGACTGTCCCATAAAAACTTGGAGTTGTTGCAAAACACAAATTGCAAACCAGACTGTTCTTTCAAGAAGGAAATGGAAGGGAGGATGGAAGAGATGAAAAGGAAGACTATTGATAGACAGGCTCAAATCACATCTCTGAAAAGACAGATTGTGTTTGTTAAAGATAAGCTTATTTCATCTTTGTATTTTTTACATCTAAACTTATAAATTTCATTATAATGTATTTTGCTTGACAGTAAGATTTATCTTTCTCTGAATTTCGGTTACCTTGATTGTCCTCTTCAGAGTGCCTTACGTGCCAGGTCTTCTGTTCATCCATCATTTTGCTATGGGAATTGTTCCTTTTCTGTGGGTGCAGGCTGAGAATGTCAGATGACTTTGGCTGCTTCTTAGCAGAGTGCTGAATACTTTTTCTTGTGTAATACAGTTTAGTAATTTGGTGGTCTAGCTGGAAATATCTGATTTGTAGTTTGAAATCTGGAAAAGCTCAAACCATGTAACAGTTGGGAACCTTCAGCTGGGACAGTCACTTACTTACCCTGGAAGTAGATATTGCTGTTCACTTGGGCCCTCCACCCTCTTGTCTTGCTCTTGTTTTGACTTGTTCCAGGTGCTTTAGGAAGCAAACTGTGAATATGCCCATAGAAAAGGTGCTTGGATTTTTTGCAAATCCTCAAACAGACACTTGCTGCAATAGTGTTACTTCCACATGAGCTTTGCCAGAGAAGGATAGTCTAGCCTATCATCCTATAAAAGTTTACTACTTATCTTTCAGTAGACAGGACCTGACCACCCAGCAGAAGACCTGCAATGCTGGCTGAAATTTTTATACACTTTTCCCATGCTAATAATAAACCTAATTAGCATTACTGGAAAGACCTTTTTTTTTTGGTCAAAAACATAGGAAAAAAAATCAATATATTGTTGTAGACTTCACTTGTGATTTTTAGCTAGATGCTTCACCACCTCTTTTTTAGATTTACTTTCAGGAAGTAAACATTGACACTTTCAGCTAGAAAGAACTGTGAAAATGTAAAAACCTGAAAATAACTTTGCAAATACAGCAAAATAAGGCTTGTCTTCTTATAAAAATTATCAGGCTATTTAGTAAGTTCGTAAGTTAGTAAAGACAGTTTGCTTAATTTACATTCATTTTCATTACAACAGAGTGGGAAACAACCCATTTCAGTGAAAAGGCAACATGTCATGATATTTTTTGAGGCAAACCAACTGAGATTTGATAGTTGCCATTCAGTCTAGGAGAGGAAGGCTTCCCAAGGCAACCATGCTGCAGTGATAATTGCCTCTGTCAGAATTGTATTACAGGCATATTTAACAATTATACAACGAGTATTTGTGACTGAGACTTCTATCCCTCCCTCAGCATGTCACATAGTTGGCTAAGGAGAGACACTTTGTGCCTGGAGGCATGACTGCAGTGCCTTTCTGGCCTCCAGTGCCACCCTGGTGCCTGCTCTCACGTGCTGCATAGTCTCATTCACCATCACCCCACTCTCCTGTTCTAACCAACCCTCTGTTCAGATTTATTGTGAAGGTCTTAACTCCCTGTATCAGTAGTGTTCCATAGACATGAGATTTTATATGTTTAGATATATAACTTTCCTGTTAAACTTTGAAAGTATCCTGGGTATTCTTGTAGTTTATTTGAACTGTGGTATAACTTATGCACATTTCCACTTCTCTTCCACATAAATGCGTACTTCATGATGCTGCATTAAGTCTTTCAGTCTTGGAAGAGAGATCAGAGCTGCTCTTTACACAGTGAGAAAGAGTTTCTTTTAAACAGTCCTAAATCCATCCTAAATATACTGCTTTCCACTACTGCTATAGTCCAGTGATACAGAATATCTTCACAATGGAGGTTTTATACTCCCAACTTCCTACAGGGAGGAGTGCAACTGGTCCTTGTGGCAGGTTTTGCACTATGTGAGATGCTTTCCCATCAGTTAAAAGTGAAATCTAAGGTCCTGTCTGCTCAGGGAAAATCACTGACTTAACTTCATCAAACAAAAAGTATTCCAAAATTATTCCACATGCAGAAAACTAGGTTGTAAGACAGTACATGTTAAGAAAAGTAATCTGAAATTCAGTAAGTTCAGTTTCTAAGCCTTTTTGTACCAGTTTCTGAGTTAAACAGTTTTTTGCTGATTAATTAGTTTATAAGTCTGAGATAACTGTTCTCAATTCCCTTCTGAATTTCACTTATTAGAGTAATCCATCCTACAACCTCAGTTACAGACATCAGCTTTATATAACAGGAAACATACTCACCAAATGTAAATGCAGCATTGCATCATATCACTAGAGATTGCCTCAAGAAAACAGGCAATCGCTAGTGATATCAGGAACATATTCTTCTATTAGTCAAAAAAAGGAAAAACTTATTCTGAGTTCATTAAATAAGGCTTACAAGTGTGCACGTATGAAGTTAAATTTGTTTGTAGTTTGAAGTGATTTCTTATAGAAACAATTCTCATATGATCAAACCACCAGTTTACCTCTGTACCTCTCCTCACAAGATCTCTTGTATCTGTTGGCTGGTTTGAGGGGCAATTATCTTCCTAAAAATTAAGAAAATAGGTAGCTAGGTAGTGGAGTTTATTTCTATATTCCAATTAAAGAGAAGGCCAATCTCAAGTCATGTTACTCATTAGAGTATCTATCCAGCTCAGCAGTTTTTGTTATGGTTCCCATTGCAGAAGAAGCTTTCATCAACATTTGTATCTCAGTTAAGATACAGATCTCTTTGTTGTTTGGCATGAATCCAGGAGAAACCACATATAATTTGATCTCTGGAGCAAATGCTTAGGATTGTCAGTGTGCATTTAGCAATTAGACAGCATGTGGGGACAATATGACTGAAATTCTTCTCTCTTCTTGGCTTGGGCATCTCTGCTCTGACTACTTGGAAGTCCTACCTTGTTGCATCCCAGGCAAGTGATGAGTCACAGGAAAGGGAGATATGCTGTGTCCTTCCTCTCATCATTCATTAGAAGCAGTTGTGTGGGAGTTAAATCCCAATTGTGTATGTGGGGAATCATCAAAGCACCTCAACAAGGTCAAACTCACAGGGGACCTGGCAGGTTAAAACACCAAAGTGGTCATACAGATCCTGAAAGCATGTATGGAGATCCACACATAGGCATGTAGGGACCTGTAAAGTAAGGTGTTTGCTGGTTTTGGCAGCAGCCAAGTGTCTATGTTCTATTTCCTATTGCTATTGTCTTCATTAGGGTTTATTTTGCTTTTGTTTTGTTTTGTTTGGTTGTTGTTTTTTTTTTTCAAAAAGGAGGGAATAGGCAAAGTACCTTCCCTCCTGTATTATCTCTCTGGAAATGTAGGTTATGCCTCAGAAATCAGAAAATGCCAAACTAGAGAAACCCATGCTGGCAGTGGAAGGATGACAGCAAGATCAGCCTTGAGATCTGCCCATAATCAAGATCCTTGTTTCTCTTGTGTACTTATGTACTCAAGCATATGAGTACTTTCAAGCTTTTTGACTTTTCAGCTCAGTCTTCGCCCAGGCAAAGCCCCAATAAAATCAGTGTTTGATGAGAATGAAAATTTGTCCAACACAGACTAAACAGAGATTTTATCAGAGGAGTTATTGCAGTCAGGCAGAGTTATTGCAGAGATGACAGCTTACAAAAAGAGTAAGGGAGGGATACCAGGTTTAGTGAGATCATGATGACTACTACTAACAGGGGAGGTGTGGCTAAATTATGTGCCAAAAATGTATTTAGTAGATGCAGCTATTCCCTTCTCATATCTTCAGTGCCTGTAGACACAAAATAAATTATATGGAAGTATTTCTAGCAGAACTTTCTTGAGTTAAGCCTGACTTCACAAGTGCATTTTCCTCTTCTACCAAATTACAAAATCCACACATGTAATTTTAAATATATGGTAGCAGGTAAAATGTGTGCTCAGCCAACAATCAGTGAATACAATTCACCAATCATTTTACAAAAGGCTGAATTTCTTTTTCTTTCATATTTAGCTATTGGACCTCTCACTCCTTTACATGAAGAGAAGTGCTGATGTGCATGTCTTCTTGAGGTTTTGGGGATTTTTTAAACTCCTGTCAGGTCTCCCATGAGCATTTTGATAACAAGTCAGCAATTATGGTATGAAAGAAAGATGTCCTTCTACTACCAAATTAAAAAACCAAAACAAAACAGAAAAATACTACCAGATGAAAAGAAGACTTATTAATTAAGACCATCAACCATGGGGTTTTTTCCTGCATTTCATCTTTTATTAAGGTTCAATTGGAAGATATTGAAAGTAAGTAGTCTATCCTGTATAATGTATATTATCTCTATCAGGCAACATGGCCTCTCCTTCTGTCTGCAACAATGCTATATAGTATTACTGACAACAGGAAATCATTGCCTACTGTATATTTAAGAACAAACAATCCTGAGGCAAGAGGAGGAAGATTTTTTGTTTTGCTTATCTGTATCTGTATAAGTAAAAAAGTTTTTACAACCCACTCTCTGATATGCCATGATGCTGAACAGACTGTGCCATGGAATATTTCCCTCACATTAGACAAAAGGGTAGAGATGTGGAAGCTTAGCACCTTGGCTAATAATTAGAAGTCCATCATCTTTCTTACCTGACTCAGTCAGAAAAAACTTCGTATCTGTCACAGCAAGTGAAGATTAGCAGAGCCTGACATGAATGCTAACCAGGTTGTGATTTAACGTCTATAAAACATTATGAACTCCTATATACCATGTTTCATGTAACTGAACTCATGTTTGGGTACACAGTAGCTCTCCAGAACAGAAACAAGATCCACAGCATGATTTTGACATCAAATAAGCCTTTTTCATTTATGAGCAGAAACAAGTCAAACTGAATTTTTGGGTCTCTGTGTCACGAAGGGAGAAGGATTAGGCAGAACTACAAACAAATATATTGCACATACTTTTTCAAGAATGTCCTCTTTGAGAGCAATTTTTTTTTAAATAAAGATATGCTGCTTGCATATGTTTTGAATTCATTCATTCTTCTAAAAATTCTGTGCTTGGCAAAATGGGAGGTAAATTTAGCCTGCAACTGTTTCCACAGGCTGTTGAGTTTAATTGAAAGTAGATGTGATCCAGTGTCAAAATGGGCATTCAAACAGAAGCCTGCTGGAAATCTCGGGCTTGGTACATGAGACTGATAAACTCCCTAACTGTTGGGCAAGGGCTGTGTTACTTTGTGTGTGACTGACACCAGTGCTCTGGAGGGAAGAAGTTCTGCTCTGGACCCCTCTACGAGATGAGACCTGTGTTTGTCCTAACACAGAAGGTGGCTGTACAGAATTAGCAGTGTGCTGCTGCATTCAGCATAGTAAGCAACTGAAAAATGTATTTGGCAAATGTTTTTCCCATTTGGCTTTGTCTTTTCATGTGTGTATGGATAAGCAAATTAAGCCCCATTCTTAGTGTAGTAATGATTGGACTATGCAAAGCAAAGCAAACACTCGCAGCAGACAGGGAGTGATATTGGCTCTTCCTGACATTTCAGGTAACAACTTCCTACCAGTTAGGGATTTCCTCCATGAGACAGCCTGTTTGCATGGCCTACTTAAAATCCACACCAGATCTATCATTCTTTGCTGTTCAGCAATTCCACTTTATGGGTTATTTATCTATTTGGAGAAAGCAGATATTGCCACAGACAAAAAATTAGGGCTTGCCTGCTTTACCCTGATGGAAGTGAGGAGCACAGGACTCACCTGGCAACTCTGAGAAGGCAATTGAGGGGGGTGGTGGTGGTAATGTTTTTGCTATAGGTAAGATTTGCAAGGATAGGCAGCATCCTCACAGTAGGCCAACTGGAGTTTAATGGAGAAGAATGGATTCACGCCTGATCTTCAGGTATGAGCATGAAAAAAAACCGAAAATAAACAAAAAAAAAAGATCCCCTCTGAAGACTGGAGGAGACAATTGAGGGGTTAAAAAATGCGAGAGCTGTGTAAGGAGGAATATCTGTGAAGAGGGGAAAGCCCCTGCAGTTCTGCCCATTAAAACTTCCTCCTAGTGGTTCCAAATCGGACGGCCTGCTCCTTGCAATGGGAGACAGGGAAGCAGCCCACGATAGTACTTTGACACTTCATTTGCAGACTGAAGGGGTTTGCCTTGCCGGCCACCTTTCCTTTGAGAGTACACCTTTGCTAGATGTGCCCATTCCACTGCATTGTCCTCATGTCGTTCCGACCCGCAAGCCCCGCAGCCCCAAGCCCCGGTAGCCGCCGCCGATGCTTCCCGCAGGGCCGCAGCTTGCCCGGCTCCCCCGTTAGCCCTTTCCAAATTGGGTGCCAACGGGGTTGTAAGAACTTAATAACATGCTATAACTTTGGATTAAAAAAAAAAATAAAAACTTTCTAAGAAGACTCAGGAGCAGCGTTAATTAAATGTGAAGAAACTTTAATTGTCAGGAACACACTTTCTGCCTTTTGCAAGCACAAGTCAGTGAATGGAACACCTGAACTACCTGAGAAGCTAAGTTCAGAAAATATAGGAAAGTACTTTCAAACGTTTTCTCGGGACTGAATTTTCTCCAATATAACTAGGGGGGAGGGGAAAAAAGCAACTTGGCGTTAAACATGAATGAATTTAGCAACTCAGCCAAAAGCCCTCGTCACCCTGTCACCTCCCCCTCCCAGCAGCTTTCAAAGAAGTCGGGGATGAAACACTTAAAATAAATCCCAAATCCTGCCCTAGTGGTTGCTTTCGCATTTCCAGCGTCTCTTCATCTGCGACGACAACATCGGTCTGTCCCGGCGGGAACCTCCGGCCTCCCCATCGCCCAGCCACCGGGTCGATGCTCGGCAGAGCCTAAGGGGTTGCAGGCAGCTTCTCCACCTCAGTTATTTCCAGGCGATTTCACGGATTTTTTTTTCCCCGTAAAGGCGGGACGCTGCATCTCTGACCGCAGAAGGGACTTCCGGACCGTTTGCTCTGTAAATAAATAAGCCCACCCTCCTAAAGAGCATCGCGGAGTGTCGCTTGGGGGGAAGAAGAGCAAGGAGAGAGGAGAGGATAGGAGAGTTCTTCTTTAGGGAGAGAGAATTGGCTGTGATTTGAAGTGAAACACCCCGAGTTTGAAGGACACACTGGAACTCGGCGCGACCACCTGTGTGATGACGACAGAGGTGGCCGGGACCCTCCGGGTCAACCCTCACGCGGGTCAACCACGAAGCTCTGCGTAGCCTGAGAGTGTTCCCACTCTGCTCATCGCCCAGGCAGTCCCGGCTGTTCAGTTCAGTCCCCCTGCGGGGGACCAGCCGCCGACGGGGCGCACACACCGGGTGGCGCTGCGAGCCCGCGGCAGGACCGGCCGCACCGCCCCCGCTCTCCCGTGTGCGTGAGTGTGTGTCTGTGTCCGAGTCGGGGCAGAAGAAGGGAACAGGAGGGATGGAAAGGCAGCTCCCCTCTCCTGAAAGAAGCACCAGTGCAGGAACGTGAAGCAACTCCAGCAGAGGTGCAGAGCCTCCTGCCCAGCAGCAACTGGGATGTGCGAGTGGTCGGCTTTACCGACAGCGGGAGCCTCGCTTGCAAGGTGTGGGGCAGCTGAAAGGTGCGCCGAGGGTATAGGCACACACTTACGCATCCTCCTATCTCAAGGGATGAGGACAGGCGTAAAGAGAAGGCAATAATAATAATAATTTTTTTTAGAACTATTCTTTTCCTCGTCCCCGCAAAAGATATTTGCACAGCTTGACATCTCCCCAGAAGAAAAAACTGTTCAAAAGAAGCCCCCCGCCCCACCATCTCTCTTTCCGTAACCAGAGACGAACGCCCCAAAACCTCCGTTCTCCATCCCCTACCCACAGGGCATTCCCGGGGCCCCGGCCGGGAGAGAGGGCTATCCCCCAGCACTGCCGCCCTGGGACCGCCGACACTTCATCTGAGAAAGCATTGGAGTTCCGTGTCTGCTTTTTGCACTTTGCTGAGCAATATCACTTAGCCTGAAGCAGAAATCTCCAATTGCCAAGACCGAGATTGCTCCCCAGGAGGTGGGTCCATCATCCAGCCCCTTACCGGGCCTTGAAGGTGGTTATAAATACGCTTCTTGGAAAATTGTGCACTGTTCAAGGAGTAATATGGGATCCCAGTTTGTGTCGAAATCCACAAGTGTAAAAGGAAATTACTCTGTATTTAGAGTGCCCCACTAAAGCTCCTATGTACTATTGCTTGCCATTATTCCTTATTTCCCTAATCCCTTTTTTTTAAAAAAAAGTGAATAATTCCAAGAGGCAGTTAAAAAACCACGGAATTGGAAACACAGTAACTGTCCTAAATGGCGCAGTTTTTCTCAATGTACATCTTTCTTATGTGCAATAATTTCTTCATACACTTAGGCACAAGATGGCCAGTTTGCTTAAAATGATGCCACACAATAGTTGAAAAATTGGTGTTCTAATTTTTAAAACGAATATTGCAAAATGTGCATGGAACTGATAAGGAATTTATAAAATATTTGTAGGATAAAGCAATATGTAATACAGTGAGCTGAGAAAGCAGACCACAACTTATCCTAAGAAGCACAAGGTTATTCTGATACAGCAAAAGAGTTTTGTCCTTTAATCATAAATCTGGTGAAAGCACGAGCAACAACACACCTAATTTGTTCCACCTTTCTGCAGCTCTTTCTTCCTGAAACTAAACTAAAGATCGCTTCACAGAATGTAACTGAAGTGTGGCAGCTTTTGGCAAGTGCATACTTACTTACTACCATTTGTACTGAAGGATTTGTTGGACTGCATCGAGTATACTTACTCTGCTGATTTTACAGCTGTGAAGGTGTTGACGGCTGGATTAGCCATCACATCCACAAATAAAGCACTTGAGATTTCATTTCTTGTTTTCTGCTTTCACATTCCTAGACTGGAATTGAGGAGAAGTTAACAGCCTTTGATCACTGTTTAGTTTCCTCCGGCACAGGCTGAAGGTAGCGGGTAAGGCACTACAGCAGTCAGAAATGGTGTTTTAAATCACTTCAGCTCCACACATCTTCTATCACTGCTCTTTTGAAAATTTAAACTGGAAAATGACACTGGAAAGCCGAATAATGGGTAAAGCAGGACACGAAATTCGATAGACATTGCTACGAGCTTGAAGGGAAGCGACTTAAAAGGTCAGAGAGCAAACGGGAATGGCCACAATCATCTGAAGGCAGTTGGAAGGTAAGCTGATGGACACTGGTTTGACCTGTAGGTCAGCGAACTAGTTTAACTCTACCTTGATCTGCACAACGCAGAGACAAGTTCCCGGCTCCTATCAAACAACTCAATGCCCTTATCTGGAAGGGTTTAGTAAGAGTAAATCCACTACAAAGAGGAGCTATTCAGCCTTCAAGTGCTGGGTTTTGCTGTTTAAAGAAAGGAAAAAGATGTGTGTTCACACAGCCCGGATCCAAACTGGCAGCTTCCAAACGGCAGAAGCACATGTTCATTCCTGAGAGAAGGCTGCATTTTGTCTCTGGTTCTATCCCACTGCCAGACCGACCCGAGACAGAGTAACCAGTGCCCTAAACAAACCATAAAGTTCCCGGATAGCAGCATTTTGACAGCCCTCTCTTTTCAGCGGGATATCAGAGAAGCAATATTAAAAGTTATCCACTGCTCCATTATCCTTTTTATTGGTGTTCAGCCCATTCGATCAGGACTAAAACCTCCAGGTAACATAACCACTGCCTCTGACTCCCACTGGGGAAATCAGGTGCTGTTAGCCACTTCATTTACGTGACATTAAAAAAAAAATCAGAGCAAACTGTTGCTTTGATTCAGTAGGAAACTTTGCAGACCTCTGATGATTGTACTTGTAATGAAAAAAAAAATCAAAACGCAGCTCAGAAAAAGTCAACCAGAACAGCTCTTGTTTCCAGTGGATGTTAACAGCCCCTTGTAACTCCCACACCATGCAGAGGACCAAAATCTTGACTGCATCTGGAGTTGATTTGTCTGTGCTTTTTGCTCTGCAGTTTAATACCTGCTGTTTAAGTTACTACTAACAACATGTTCTACATATATGATCTACAAAGATCTTTCTACTATGCAAAGTCCATGCTCTATCCCTGATTTTTCAGTATATTGACAGTGAGCATCGCCTGTCTGTGTAACCCAAGAGGCCAAATTTCCAAATAAGAACTATGCATCCTCCACATGCCTCCTGCCTCTCAAAAAAAAAAAAAAAAAAAAAAAAAAAAAAAAAAAAGAGTTGAGAGAAAGTGTTAGCAGATTGAGGGTTTGGTGAGGGTTTGGGGTTTGTTGGGGGTTTTTTTGGTGGTGGTTTTTGGTTGGTTTGGGATTTTGGTTTTGTTTTGGGTTTTTTGTTTTTCCTCCAAAACGCTAAGGAAATGCTACCAGTACAAAAGACACTCGCAATAGTGTTTTTATTTTTGTTCAGGGACAGCTTGTGGAAAAGATTTAAAGGACACAGCAAGGGCAGCGGTGCTGGACCGGCTGGCTGGCAACATCTTCCAGCTCCTGAAATTGCCCAGATTCCCAGTCCGGCAGAAAAAACACTCCCAAAGGAGAAGGGAGTTTTCACACACAGCCGCGAAGTTTCTCACCCCTGAGACCTGCAGAAGTTAGCGCTACCTACAGCAATTAGCATTGTTCCCAGCCACAGCCACCTGACCTAAAAACAAAAGCGGAGGACCACTTTTTATTTTGTCTTTTAAAGAAATAATTACCCTCAGTATTTCAATATTAAATCCTTTCACAATGAATCTGACGCGACGTGAAAAATAATTCCAAGGAGGAGTTATATGCAAAGCAGCTCTTCAAATACACTCGGCTTTGTGAGAGGCACTGTACTATTAGTCTGATAAAAATAATTTAAAAAAAAAAGGTCTTTCATTTAGTTTCCTCTACCAGTGCTTCGTAAAAGGCATGAAAGAGAACACCAACTTATTCATTTTAATGTCTCAAAGTTGCTCTCATTGGTGCTACAATTTACATTCGTTGTATTTTCACTTTTCTCTAGAGCTCTAGGGAACGACTCATGCCCTATGAGTTCAAAGTAAATCGTTGATTGTCATGATGGACTTACAAAGAAGAAAAACAACTGTCTGACCTAAGGTAGAATGTTCTTCTGGAGTTTATTAATACCATTTAAAATATTACAGATAAAAATCAATTACATTTCATGCATTTAAAATGCAAATCTAAAATGTTCCAGCGAAGGGCTTTTCATTTCAATGTGAAATATCCAAATTATTTCAACATTACAATGAGACAATTAGTTTGCAGCATTGCAAACTGCTAATGTAGTGTCAGGAGTGTTTATTAACATTTATCAATATTATTTTCAGGAAATACACATAGGCCAACATTAGTTCAGTTTCACTTGGACAGTTTATTTAATACATGGGTCGTGGCAAACCCAGTTTATGAAATATAGGAGAACTCTCACCATAACTATACCTGAACTGCCAGCAAATGCAAATAAGTACATGCTCCATTAAATTAAATGTCATTCAACATTTATCAAATATTGTTTGCTTAATTACAGTTGTATGCCTACCTAAATTAATATTCAAGCAAAACCTATATCCTGAAGTGTGATTTGATATACGCTTCAAGGAACGAGTCCAGTAAAAGAATGCAGTGAACCAGGACTGCAAAAAGAATGATTTTTTTTTTTGTGACAGGAAAAGAAATAAAAATTAAAAAAAAAATAAAAAAAGCTCAAGTGTACTTCAATATATTTTCAAATATTTACTGGAAGTAATTTACAAGAAAAATACTATACAAAATCGTCTCCTGGACAACTGCACCTCACACCGATACATTGGTGGAGTTTTATTTAATTGTTAGCTAATCTAGAACGATTCCCCAGTGGTACAAACCTATAGGTTCAGACATATTTTACAAATATTTTATTTTCCTATTCCCCCCCCAGCCTCCCTTTTTGGCATTGGAAATACATCTTTGCTTGAAACCCACGATGCTTCTTCATTCGTCTGGAGTTTAAAAAAAAATATACGACTTTCAACCTAATTATTTTCAACGTATTTCGCGATTCCCGCTCAAACGAGAATTATACAAATGCGCTGGCAAACGCAGTGAAATTTGGACTCAGGGAGATAAACGATTCTCTAAAATTGAAAAAAATAAGGGGGAACGGGAAATAAGCACGTTGCCGCTCCGGTCCCGAGGAGCAGACGGGCTTCGAGCAGTTAACGAGGCGAGGGCAGGTCTGAGTCTCAG